>NC_058084.1:15715650-15953168 GCF_014858855.1 Bufo gargarizans | reverse complement strand
CATAGCAGAGAATGAGGCTTCACGTCACCCAACACTGCAACAGTCCATTTTCATAATTTAGGCCCAGCACCCAGGCAGAGGAGAGAGGTCCCGTAACAGAGGATCTGGCTTCATGTCAGCAGAGAATTAGTCTGCATGTCATAGCAGAGAATCAGGCTTCATGTCAGCCACCACTGCAACAGTCCATTGGCATATATTTAGGCCTAGCACACAGGCAGAGGAGAGGTTCATTCAACTTTGGGTAGCCTCGCAATATAATGGTAAAATGAAAATAAAAATAGGATTGAATGAGGAAGTGCCCTGGAGTACAATAATATATGGTTATGGGGAGGTAGTTAATGTCTAATCTGGACAAGGGACGGACAGGTCCTGTGGGATCCATGCCTGGTTCATTTTTATGAACGTCAGCTTGTCCACATTGGCTGTAGACAGGCGGCTGCGTTTGTCTGTAATGACGCCCCCTGCCGTGCTGAATACACGTTCAGACAAAACGCTGGCTGCCGGGCAGGCCAGCACCTCCAAGGCATAAAAGGCTAGCTCTGGCCACGTGGACAATTTAGAGACCCAGAAGTTGAATGGGGCCGAACCATCAGTCAGTACGTGGAGGGGTGTGCACACGTACTGTTCCACCATGTTAGTGAAATGTTGCCTCCTGCTAACACGTTGCGTATCAGGTGGTGGTGCAGTTAGCTGTGGCGTGTTGACAAAAGTTTTCCACATCTCTGCCATGCTAACCCTGCCCTCAGAGGAGCTGGCCGTGACACAGCTGCCTTGGCGACCTCTTGCTCCTCCTCTGCCTTGGCCTTGGGCTTCCACTTGTTCCCCTGTGACATTTGGGAATGCTCTCAGTAGCGCGTCTACCAACGTGCGCTTGTACTCGCGCATCTTCCTATCACGCTCCAGTGCAGGAAGTAAGGTGGGCACATTGTCTTTGTAGCGTGGATCCAGCAGGGTGGCAACCCAGTAGTCCGCACAGGTTAAAATGTGGGCAACTCTGCTGTCGTTGCGCAGGCACTGCAGCATGTAGTCGCTCATGTGTGCCAGGCTGCCCAGGGGTAAGGACAAGCTGTCCTCTGTGGGAGGCGTATCGTCATCGTCCTGCCTTTCCCCCCAGCCACGCACCAGTGATGGACCCGAGCTGCGTTGGGTGCCACCCCGCTGTGACCATGCTTCATCCTCATCCTCCTCCACCTCCTCCTCATCCTCGTCCTCCTCGTCCTCCAGTAGTGGGCCCTGTCTGGCCACATTTGTACCTGGCCTCTGCTGTTGCCAAAAACCTCCCTCTGAGTCACTTCGAAGAGACTGGCCTGAAAGTGCTAAAAATGACCCCTCTTCCTCCTCCTCCTCCTCCTCCTCCTGGGCCACCTCCTCTTCCATCATCGCCCTAAGTGTTTTCTCAAGGAGACATAGAAGTGGTATTGTAACGCTGATAACGGTGTCATCGCCACTGGCCATGTTGGTGGAGTACTCGAAACAGCGCAACAGGGCACACAGGTCTCGCATGGAGGCCCAGTCATTGGTGGTGAAGTGGTGCTGTTCTGTAGTGCGACTGACCCGTGCGTGCTGCAGCTGAAACTCCACTATGGCCTGCTGCTGCTCGCACAGTCTGTCCAGCATGTGCAAGGTGGAGTTCCACCTGGTGGGCACGTCGCATATGAGGCGGTGAGCGGGAAGGCCGAAGTTACGCTGTAGCGCAGACAGGCGAGCAGCAGCAGGATGTGAACGCCGGAAGCGCGAACAGACGGCCCGCACTTTATGCAGCAGCTCTGACATGTCGGGGTAGTTGTGAATGAACTTCTGCACCACCAAATTCAGCACATGCGCCAAGCAAGGGATGTGCGTCAAATTGGCTAGTCCCAGAGCTGCAACGAGATTTCGCCCATTATCACACACCACCAGGCCGGGCTTGAGGCTCACCGGCAGCAACCACTCGTCGGTCTGTTGTTCTATACCCCGCCACAACTCCTGTGCGGTGTGGGGCCTGTCCCCCAAACATATGAGTTTCAGAATGGCCTGCTGACGTTTACCCCGGGCTGTGCTGAAGTTGGTGGTGAAGGTGTGTGGCTGACTGGATGAGCAGGTGGAAGAAGAGGAGGAGGAAGCCGAGAAGGAGGAGGTGGCAACAGGAGGCAAAGAATGTTGCCCTGCGATCCTTGGCGGCGGAAGGACGTGCGCCAAACAGCTCTCCGCCTGGGGCCCAGCTGCCACTACATTTACCCAGTGTGCAGTTAGGGAGATATAGCGTCCCTGGCCGTGCTTACTGGTCCACGTATCTGTGGTTAGGTGGACCTTGCTACAGATGGCGTTGCGCAGTGCACACTTGATTTTATCGGATACTTGGTTGTGCAGGGAAGGCACGGCTCTCTTGGAGAAGTAGTGCCGGCTGGGAACAACATACTGTGGGACAGCAAGCGACATGAGCTGTTTGAAGCTGTCTGTGTCCACCAGCCTAAATGACAGCATTTCATAGGCCAGTAGTTTAGAAATGCTGGCATTCAGGGCCAGGGATCGAGGGTGGCTAGGTGGGAATTTACGCTTTCTATCAAATGTTTGTGAGATGGAGAGCTGAACGCTGGCGTGTGACATGGTTGAGACGCTTGGTGACGGAGGTGGTGGTGGTGGTGTTGGTGGTACATCCCCTGTTTGCTGGGCGGCAGGTGCCAACGTTCCTCCAGAGGCGGAGGAAGAGGCCGAGGCGGCAGCAGCAGAATAGGCCGAGGCGGCAGCAGCAGAAGAGGTAGCAGGGGGAGCCTGAGTGACTTCCTTGGTTTTAAGGTGTTTACTCCACTGCAGTTCATGCTTTGCATGCAGGTGCCTGGTCATGCAGGTTGTGCTCAGGTTCAGAACGTTAATGCCTCGCTTCAGGCTCTGATGGCACAGCGTGCAAACCACTCGGGTCTTGTCGTCAGCACATTGTTTGAAGAAGTGCCATGCCAGGGAACTCCTTGAAGCTGCCTTTGGGGTGCTCGGTCCCAGATGGCGGCGGTCAGTAGCATGCAGAGTCTCTTGGCGGCGGGTGTTCTGCTTTTGCCCACTGCTCCCTCTTTTGCTACGCTGTTGGCTCGGTCTCACCACTGCCTCTTCCTCCGAACTGTGAAAGTCAGTGGCACGACCTTCATTCCATGTGGGGTCTAGGACCTCATCGTCCCCTGCATCGTCTTCCACCCAGTCTTGATCCCTGACCTCCTGTTCAGTCTGCACACTGCAGAAAGACGCAGCAGTTGGCTGAGGTGGTATTCCCATGTCCTCATCATCAGGAAACATAAGTGGTTGTGCGTCAGTGCATTCTATGTCTTTCACCGCTGGGGAAGGGCTAGGTGGATGCCCTTGGGAAACCCTGCCAGCGGAGTCTTCAAACAGCATAAGAGACTGCTGCATAACTTGAGGCTGAGACAGTTTCCCTGGTATGCATGGGGGTGATGTGACAGACTGATGGGGTTGGTTTTCAGGCGCCATCTGTGCGCTTTCTGCAGAAGACTGGGTGGGAGATAATGTGAACGTGCTGGATCCACTGTCGGCCACCCAATTGACTAATGCCTGTACCTGCTCAGGCCTTACCATCCTTAGAACGGCATTGGGCCCCACCATATATCGCTGTAAATTCTGGCGGCTACTGGGACCTGAGGTAGTTGGTACACTAGGACGTGTGGATGTGGCAGAACGGCCACGTCCTCTCCCAGCACCAGAGGGTCCACTAACACCACCACGACCATGTCCACGTCCGCGTCCCTTACTAGATGTTTTTCTCATTGTTATGGTTCACCACAACAACAAATATATTATTTGGCCCCATGTATTGTATTCAAATTCAGCGGGATATAAATTTGAGGCCTAGTATTTAGGCGCTGGGTGACCGGTATGGATTTAGTGACAGAATTAGACTTGGAAATGCACAGAAGCGTGTGTGTGAAGTTATTCTGAATGACCCAATGTGCACCTTGAATATTATATACCCTTTTAGGGATAGATTTCAAATAGCTCTGATATAGCAGAAACCACTAAATTATGAAATTGCTAAATTGGGAATTGTACTTCAACCCAGAACAAAAAATGTGCTTTGACGGACACTAAATAACTTTCCCAGCCACAACAGGACAGCGTTAACGAGAGATTTAGCAGGATATAAATTTGAGGCCTAGTATTTAGGCGCTGGGTGACAGGTATGGGTTTAGTGACAGAATTAGACTTAGAAATACACAGAAGCGGGTGTGTGAAGTTATTCTGAATGACCCTATGTGCACCTTGAATATTATATACCCTTTTAGGGATAGATTTCAAATAGCTCTGATATAGCAGAAACCACTAAATTATGAAATTGCTAAATTGGGAATTGTACTTCAACCCAGAACAAAAAATGTGCTTTGACGGACACTAAATAACTTTCCCAGCCACAACAGGACAGCGGTAACGAGAGATTTAGCGGGATATAAATTTGAGGCCTAGTATTTAGGCGCTGGGTGACCGGTATGGATTTAGTGACAGAATTAGACTGGGATATGGCCAAAAAATAACCACACTATTGCTGGTTAAATGCACTTGGTGACGGGCGCAGCTTGCCCCTGATTTAGTATATGGCCAAAAAATGAACAGACTATTGCTGGTTAAATGCACTTGGTGTCACAGCTTGACGCACCACACTACTGAGGGTTAAATGCACTTGGTGACGGGCGCAGCTTGCCCCTGATGTAGTATATGGCCAAAAAATGAACAGACTATTGCTGGTTAAATGCACTTGGTGTGACAGCTTCACCCTGATGTAGGCTTTAGCCAAAAAACAACCACACCATTGAGGGTTAAATGCACTTGGTGACAGGCGCAGCTTGCCCCTGATTTAGTATATGGCCAAAAAAATGAACAGACTATTGCTGGTTAAATGCACTTGGTGTGACAGCTTCACCCTGATGTAGGCTTTAGCCAAAAAACAACCACACCATTGAGGGTTAAATGCACTTGGTGACGGGCGCAGCTTGCCCCTGATTTAGTATATGGCCAAAAAAATGAACAGACTATTGCTGGTTAAATGCACTTGGTGTGACAGCTTCACCCTGATGTAGGCTTTAGCCAAAAAACAACCACACCATTGAGGGTTAAATGCACTTGGTCGCAGCTTGGATGCACTTGGTCGCAGCACCGCACAAGACACAAAATGGCCGCCGATCACCCCAGAAAAAAGTGACTGACAAACGGTCTGGGCAGCCTAAAAACAGTGAGTGAGCATTTGAATTTCAGCAGCTCAATGATGCACAGCTGCAGATCGATCGATTAATCAAGTGAAGTCCTTTGGAGGAGTTAATCTGCCTAATCTCGCCCTACTGTCGCAGCCGCAACCTCTCCCTACGCTAATCAGAGCAGAGTGACGGGCGGCGCTATGTGACTCCAGCTTAAATAGAGGCTGGGTCACATGGTGCTCTGGCCAATCACAGCCATGCCAATAGTAGGCATGGCTGTGACGGCCTCTTGGGGCAAGTAGTATGACGCTTGTTGATTGGCTGCTTTGCAGCCTTTCAAAAAGCGCCAAGAAAGCGTCACAAAAGCGCCAAGAAAGCGACGAACACCGAACCCGAACCCGGACTTTTACGAAAATGCCTGGGTTCGGGTCCGTGTCACGGACACCCCAAAATTCGGTACGAACCCGAACTATACAGTTCGAGTTCGCTCATCCCTATTGATGAGGAAGTTTGTAGGTATTTTTGCACATTCACTACGCATGTGAAACCTCCAATATTCCACTAATTAACTGTTTGTTTGAGCTGCCATGTGCCCACCTGCACCGCACACAAAAGTTTTGTCAGCTACAATTACTCTATAGGGACCATGGCTGCTCCACTAATGTCATTGGATCTTCTGTTCCCTCGGGTCTTGTTATGCCTTAACACATACTAGGAGGAGAGGATCTGTTTTTTTTCCCGGCCTTCAGGGAGCCTTGTACTTCATTGTCCATTACAATGACCCCGTTATAATAAACCACTTAAATTCCAGAATTGATAAAGTTTACATGGTTCATCATTGACCTTGCAGAAACAAGACATTCCCTTAGGTGTAAAGTACAATTAGGCTCTGGAAACTAAAACACATTTCTATAAACACTATTTGTACATGCGGAAATGGCTAAAATTAGTAGGGACCCGCATTGTACTCTTGGCAGGGCCAACCTTAGGTCACATGGCATCCTGTGCGGGAAGACTTTTTAGCTCCCTCCCCACTAACACGTACACCATGGCAACCATTATATAGGGTGTTAAATACAATAAATTAGTAGTATCAATTTTAAAATGTAACTTAATTTTATGGAGAAAAGAATGCACAGCTAATGCTTAAAGGGAACATGTCAGCGGCAAAAACCACCCTAAACCGCCAGCAGTTCCTTCAGGTAGCCAGCAGTGTGTTTCATTTTCGTCCTGCAGTCAGATGCGGTAAAAGCAGGAAAAAAACTTTCTTTTATCCCCCGAGTGTGCTATTTTCGAGTCACGCTTGAAGTCAAGGGGGCAGCGGCCTCCTTGCTTCAAGTCAAGGGGGCGGACTGACCATTCGGGCACTCGGGCATGGACCGAGGGCCCGCAGCCACTAGGGGGCCTGCTCACTCCTGCAGCCAGAGGTCACAATAACTTTTACTCAGTGGCGTACTACGGGGGGTGGAGGGCATGGGGGGTCATCCGTCCTGGGTGGCGGCTCTTACAGGGGTGCCAGAAGCAATGAGCGCTTCCATCAATACAGATGGAAGCGCTCATTGCTGGAGCGCAGGGAGCTGGGTCCTGTCACTCACCGCTCCGCTCCCCGCGCTCCTCTCCTCCTTCAGGCCGGCGGTGCTCTGAATGGTAGAGCGCTGCTGGCATGTGTGGGAGGAGCCTGCAGCCCGGGAGTCTGCATAAGCTTTGCCCACCACAGTGCTCAGAGAGGACTGTGAGCTTCAGGAACCGGACAAGGTGAGTAGTTACTGTGCTTTTTTGGGGGGGGGGGGGGCGGGGGTTAACACAGAGGGGGCACAATGGCCATTACTAATGTGAAGGGGGCACAATGGACATTGCTAATGTGAAGGTGCACAATGGGCATTTCTACTATGGAGGGGGCACAATGGGCATTTCTTCTCTGGAGGGGACACAGAGGGCATTGCTAATGTGAAGGGGACACAACTGCCATTTCTACTATGGAGGGGGCACAGTGCACAGAGGGCATTACTACTCTGAAGGGTGCACAGAGGGCATTACTACTATGAAGGGGGCACAGAGGGTATTATTATTGTGAAGGGGGCACAATGGGCATTACTAGCACAGAGGGAATTACTACTATTAAAGGGGCACCATGAGGATTTCTACTGTGGAGGGGACACAGAGGGCATTATTACTGTGAAAGGGGCACAATGGGCATTAATATTAAGGGGGCACAATGGGAATTATTAATATTAAGGGGGCACAATGGACATTATTACTGTGAAGGGGGACAATAGGCATTACTACTATTAAGGGACAATATTACTGTGAAGGAGGCACAATGGGGATTATTACTGTGAGGGGGGCACAAAGAGGACATTACAACTGTGAAGGGGCACAGATAGGGCATTACTACTGTGAAAGGGCCATAGAGAGGGCATAACTACTGTGAAAAGAGGCACAATGAGGGCATAACTACTATAAAGGGGGCACAATGAAGGGACAAGTACACAATGTGGGCATAACGACTGTTAGGGGGCACACATCTGTACAAAACTACTGTGAAGGTTGTACAATGACGGCAATACTTCTGTGAGGGGGTATGATTTTTTAAAAGTATTGTGGGGGCAGCCAGAGACAGGACCCGCCCCGGGTGACAAACAACCTAGGCACGCCACTGCTTTTACTAAATAATAATTTTACTTCCTGGAAAAAGTCCCCCAAATTCATCAGCGCAGCGATGCTGTCTGTGCCTGAAATAACCAATAACAAAGCTCCTTACAGCAAGGAGCTTTGTTATTGGTTGGGTATTGGCGACACCGGTTGGGCCAGGCAGGGGAAGCCGGCGAGAGCTGGAAGGAAGAGGGGCCGGCTCCCGGAAGTGGCTGTATTAAGGAGAGCAGGGCGCGCTGCCCAAGGACCCTGGGGAGCCGTGGACTCATGTGACTGGACTGGTCTGAGAGAAAGGCTGACCCTGGTACTGTGACCCCTTCCCGGCCGTGTTGTTATGACAGTGAAAAGCCCGGCCTGTCAGTTTTCAAGTAAGTGATTCCCCCCTCCCCCAATCATGGTTCCGTCCAGTTTCACCATTCTATGCTCCCCCTCCTCCTGTCCTGTGCAAGGATATCTTCAGCTTCTTGCTTTACCAACACATCCACATCCTGTATACTAACACAGACTACTCTTAGTGCCCCTAAATAAAGCACCGCACGCGCACATAAAGTGCCCTTAATGGTAGCTCCCCCTATATATAGGATCACACACACTCTATGCCTCTTTTCCCCATAATTCTCTTTTCCTGCCACACGCTCTGTGACTCATGTATATAAAGGCACCAACCTTTTTAAAAGATACAGGGGATATGATTGAAAGATTGAACGAGGCTGGCACACTTACAGAAGACATGCATCTAGTCATGGTAGATGCAGCCTCATTATATATAGCGATCCCGAAAGATAAGGGAATTGAGGCAGTTTACCTTTATTTAACATGAGGATTCAATGGAAAACAGACGGGGAGAATTTATTATTAATAGCATTAATTTTTTTTTGACTCATAATTATTTCTGGTTTGGGGAACTTTTTTATTTACAGACAAATGGAACTGCGATGGGAGCGAAATTCACTCCACGTTTTGCAAATATTTATGCTGTAACGGGAAAGAACATTTATTGACCCCCTTATTACAGAATGAAGAGAAGAAGAGTTTAACATTTTGGAAAAAAGTTTATAGAAGATTTTCTATTTATCTGGAAGGGGACAATAGAAAGTCTCAAGGACTGTATTGGATTCATCAATCAGAATGGTTGGAAATTAAAGTTTACAGAAACGATTGGAAGCAGTCTTTAGTTTTTTTTAAACTTTTTATAGAAGAGGAAGTGGTTACAACTAAAACTCATCTTAAACCAACGGATAGAAATGTGTATATATAGATTTTTCCAGGTGCCACTATACACCATGGGTCCATAATTTACCAAGAATTTATAGGAATTGGAGAGGACTATTGAGAAAAGATTTTTAGAAAAAGGCTATGATAAAGAGGAGCTAGAAAATGTGAAGGGGAAATTGGGAAGGGAGCGAACCAAAAGAAGGGAACATAAAAGGATTTCCAATACACCTGTCACTCAATATCATATCAGATTATTGGCAAATAAAATGAATTAAAAAGAACTGGAATGTATTGAAAAATGGTCCAGTCATTGGTTCATTGCCACCTGGAGCCCCGAGTTGTATTTTTTTCGAGAGCCCCCACTTTTAAATGCAAGTTTGTCACCAGTAGTCTTAAATTCAGCAAGACACAGAGTAGTGGAAGTTCATTCACATGGTGCATTTTCTGCACAGGTTGCAAAATCGTAGCCAGAAAGATAAATGTAGAAAGACTAAAGCCTGAAGTCGAAATATGGAAAAAATAAATAAAAGGGACTATTACATGTGAACATGCTGGTGTCATCTACATGCTGGAGTGCACTTGTGGCCCCCAGTATGCAGTGGAATCCTGCGAAGGTTAAAAACACAAATGCAGGAACATATACAACATATAAAAAATGGCCTGGAAACCCACAGTGTCCCATTTCTTTTTCAAGGGGTTCTCCGGGATTTACATATTGATGACCTATACTCAGGATAAGTCATCAATATGAGATCGGTTAAAGTCGTCTCTGATATAAAAGAAAATATGGCAGGGTGGAAGGAAAACTACGTAACTGGTAATGAGGAGAAAGAAAGCGTTATCTTGCTTCTCATTGGTGCATTAGGTCACTTAATTCATTGTTTTAAATAAAAGTCTGAAGGTTATAGTTGTCATTTAAGACTCCGAGGTAGAGGGAAGCCCATGACTGGTAATATCCTTAGTTCCTTTCTAATGGCTCAGAAGGACTTACATTACCAACCTGTTCTATACCAAAGACTAGTCAGTCCATCAGTCAGGACAAGAGCTAGCAAAGCCAACAATTTGGCCGCTGTAACAAAATTTTGAAGATCACTACAAATAACACAAGAAGAGCGAGTTAAACTGTAGTCGTTGGTTGGCATGATTGACGATCCGTGTGGTCTTCACCAAAGAAATTGAGAATAAGAATCAAGAGCTGTAAAGATCAAGCCAGAGATTGAATCTAATCAAGTGATAAACCAGCTTGTTTCACCTATCAGGTAATGTCATTTGCATGGGCCGTATGTAGGTGCATGGATCATGGCTCATTCTTGTGTCAATGCGATTTTTGGGATTTTGCACAGTGCATGTTCTCCATGCTATGACTTCTTGTAGAAATACCTCTGAGCACAACCACATTAAGAGTAAAGCTCTCATAGCGGAAGCACAAGGTAACATGATGTCAGAACTTGGAACGCCCAAATTTTTTAAAAAAAAATAGTTAAAAACTTCCAGATTCAGGACCATGAAGTCAACATTTTAGTGTAGAACTTTTTATTGCCCTTGTCCATCAGGCTGCACTTATACAATATTGGGTGACCATCAAGTGTGTATGGCAGCCGAAGACTCTCCCCTCACAGCAAGCTGAGCAAGCATGGGTGTGGGTGGTTCAGGAGGATAGCTGAATAAGGTGTACAGTATGGCCACCTCTGAGTAAACTCTCTGCCCCTCAAGACAATTAAACATCCAGGACATGTTCAAACTCAACATCACTAGATGAATACATTTCAGACAGAAAACAAGTATGTGCCCAAAAATTTGCATTTACTGTAATTTTTCCAGCTTAGAATATATTTTAAACCTGTATTCAACATAAAGCATACATCATTCTGTAAGTACAATGCCAGTCTCTCGATAATACCAATTATAATTCCACTTTGAGTTCTTTGCGTTTTCATTTCCTATAGAAGAAAAAAGTAATCGAAAGTGGATTTAATGCAGATATAAAAGGGACATTAATACAAAGACAATTTGTATACATTGACGTAGGTAGAAAATATGCAACATGATGACGAATATATGGTGACATACGCAGGGAACATTAAGATATACTAGTGGGTTCAAAGTTCTGTACGTTGATAAATTCTACTTTCTACGTCTGTAGATCTAGTTTAAAATCTCCAAACCTTATGACTGACTATGCACAAGTGATAATGAACTGCAGTGGCTGGGTTTGAGATTGCCCCCAACGCTACACTGGGTCTCCCCAGACACCGTTGAGGTGTCACCACGTATTGAAGCTCTCCAGAGTGGATGGAAAGGCATATAGTGCAGCAAAACATGAACTTAGTCCATAGAGTTGTGGTTTCCAGTGTGCTTCTTTACTGGAAGAACTCAAGTGCAAAACAATACAGGCAATGCACTGAGCTGCATTCTCAAGTTTCTCCTCTGGCAGCAGAATGTTTTGTGCTGAAGAAAAGGCGTGAGCTAGCTGTCCCTCTTTTTCTTAAAGGTTTCGTACCCTAGCCAAAGGGCTGGTGCACCTAGGTTCTGTGGCTCAGTCACCAGGCTGGCTCTTTGGTCAAAGGGTTGATGACCCAGGGTCTGTTGCAGAGAATCCTTGTCTCAGCACAGGACAGGAGATCTGTCTCATTAATGTCTAACTATGAAATATGCAACAACTATATGATACTAGGACACATGGACATGTCTCCAGCTTCTTGTATCCATGTTTGGGGAAAAATTCGGGCCTTAACTATTAGTTTTGATTTGCAAGCTGACATGGTAGCCCCCAACGTCGGTCCTGTGTCTATCCATATCTGTGAGAAGCAGTAAGTGAATGAAGAGGTCTCCTCTGGGGTCTGCATTTATCTAAGGGAATGGACTAGTGTCCGTATGCATTCTAGGGTCTGGTCTGGGGTCTGAATTAATGTTCAGGTCTAGGATATGTATAGGTTTAGGGGTCTGGTCTGAGGCCTGAATTTATTCAAGGATTTGGCCCGGGGGGCTATTTATTTGTTTTGAATTAATTTAGGGACCTGTGGTCTGAATTTATTTTGAAACATGCCCTGGGATCTAAATTGAATTAGTGGTCTAGTCTGGAGCTGAAATTTATTTGGGGGTTTAGTCTGGGGTCTCAATTAATTTTAGGTCCAGTTTGGGGTCTGAATTTACTTTAGTTAATGAATTCTCCTTTCCTACATTACTCCTTCACTACTTTTGTGGCAAAATATGTTTGTAGTACCTTTGTTGTGCTTTTTATACAACCCTTCTACACCAGCTTTTAATCCTGAATCCATCAACAAGTCAGCCGAAGAACAAGTGAATATGGCCGCTTCATCTTTGTCCACCAACAGCTTTCTTCCTCAACGGTCACATCTTACTGGGCAAAAGTAAAATGGGCTGTCATTGTCAGTGCTAGCCAACGAGCTGGACAGACAAGGAAATGGTCAGGAGTTGGAAACGGATGACAGCAACAGGCAAGCACGCTGCTCAGAAACCCCTAAAGAAGATGAATTTCTGCATGTGCCTCTGGCTAGGTAAATAACCATGGATAACTCCTAGGATCTGAAAGAGAAGTAAGGCAGGTAAAGTGACCCAGGTTCTGATGCCCTTCCTGATTCTGCTGCAGAACATCATAACTAGATGAGCAAATTTTAAAAAAAATCGATTCGGCCGGTTCGCCGAATTTTTGGGAAAAATTCGGTTCAATACGAATTTGTTTGCGGTGAATCGCGTTAAAAAACAGCTATTTCCTGGCTGCAAAGAGCCTTTATAGTGGTGTAGAACACTGTGCCTTCTGCTTTGGTAGTGAAACAATACTGTGAGTCCACATGTAATGCAGATGACAGGCGTCGCTCTTAGAATCACTGCACACTTCACTTATTTGGGCAGTTATGGGGTAAAAACTGACCAAATAACTCAAGTATGAACTCAGCCTTACAGGTCGATGTTAGCACCAAGAAGAAGCGCACTTCTTTTACATTGCCGTCAGCTGATTCCACATAGATGTCTACAGAACCTGTTCTATTAAACACTTATAGTGGAGAGGGTGTCAGCATTAAGTTTGTGTTGACGTCACTGATTATTTTGCCCTTCCTCTGATCTGTCAGAACAATAACCCCCAAAAAACACATCCTGTCTGTGGAGCATCCGCCTTCACTCGGTCAGCATTTGGTCAGTAAGCCACCAGTATTGATAATGTAAAAAAAACAGGAGTGGATCCAAAACAGAGATGACACGTGAATGGAATATTTGCATGTCTTCTGTGTTTTGGACCCACTCCTGCTTTTGGCTTTCAAATCACAAGCCAATTCTGATGGGACCATACAGGCCTTACAGCTGCTACACAGACAGGATCCGTTGTGCGTCTCATTTTTCCTTCTTTCTGACAGACCAAAAGAAAGGTCAAATAAATGATGATGATGTCAGCAAGGCCAAAAGGCAAAATAGTGGACCACTCATGAAGTGGGGAGCATGGGAACAGCTTGATAAGTTCACAGAATGTCCCTATGACATCGTGGTGAGGTGGAAGCAGCATGAGGAGGCCACAGAGTGGCACAAGAACAGTGTGGAGGTGGCAGCATCAGGAGGCCACAGAGTGGCAAAATTACAGAGTGCAGAGGTGGCGGCAGAAGCATCGGAAGGAGGCCACAGAGTTGCACAATGACAGTGTGGAGGTGGCAGCAGCATCAGGAGGCCACAGAGTGGCAAGGTGAAATAGTGTGGAGGTGGCAGCAGCAGCATGAGGAGGCCACAGAGTGGCAAGGTGAAATAGTGTGGAGGTGGCAGCAGCATCAGGAGGCCACAGAGTGGCACAATCACAGAGTGTGGAGGTAGCAGCAGCATTAGGAGACCATAGAGTGGCAAGGTGACATAGTGTGGAGGTGGCAGCAGCATGAGGAGGCCACAGAGTGGCAAGGTGACATAGTGTGGAGGTGGGTGGCAATACCAGTACCCGCTGAATATGGTGGGTAAAAGACAGAGCACTTGGCATCAGATGTGTGGCATCAGGCAAATGACAGAATCAAAATAGTAGCTGAGGCAGGTAGCCAGAATAAACCGGTCTCTTTTGTCAAAGTGTTGGTGTGGCACCATAGATGATCTAGTCTTATGCATCAGGCATTGACGGGTGGAAATCCTGGCTGATCCACGCCCGATTCATCTTGACAAAGGTCTTACTCTCCACATTTTGGGTGGACAGGCAAGTTCTTCTTGGGGTAACTATGGCCCCCGCCGAGATAAACACCCGCTCTGATGCCACACTACTGGCCAGGAAGGACAGCTTTTCCAGGGCAAACTCTGCTGGTTGCGGCTACGAAACCAGTTTGGCTGCCCAGTAGTCCAGCGGATCATCAATGTAGGGTGGCAGGGTGCTGTGCAAGTATACCACCACCTGCTGGTTAAGGTCCTGCTCCAGGTCTAGCTGCTGCTGTTGAGTAGTTTCTTCACTAGGCGGGTGAAGAAAGCGGCTCATCAGCGACTCTAGACTCAAGTTGCTGCTGATGAAGCTGGAACTGCTCCTACATACCCCCCCCCCCCCCGACTTAATAGGATGTCTCTATAGTAGTTCAGCTTGTCCTCCCTTTCAGCGGGGGTAAAAAAGGCGCCCATTTTGGACCGGTAGCGAGGGTCCAACAAGGTGGAGAGCCAGAAGTCATCCCTCAGCCGAATGGTGACAATTCAGCTGTCACTACGCAAGCAAGCGAGCATGCATTGCGCCATTTGTGCAAGTGATTCGGAGGGACTCCCTGCCTCCATCTCCACTGCATACTGCCACGGTGTGTCTGGGTCCTCTGCCTCATCTTCCTCATCGCCCTGTAGCTCCTCTGGCTGCTCCTGCTCCTCCTCTCCTGTCACCGGTGTAGAAAAACCACCCATTTCGCTACAAATTGCTTGTGCTCCAATGTCCTCCTCCTCCTCCAGTTCAACCCCCACAGGGTTCATGTCTTCAGTACCCTGACCAGCCAGATTTACCAGCATCTGCTCCAGGACATGAAGCAGTGGAATGACTTTGTTCATCCCGTCGTCCTGGCGACTGACAAATAATGTTGTCTCCTCAAAGGGCCTGAGCAAACAGCAGGTGTCACGTATGAGCTGCCACTGGCTGACATCAAAGTTACACAGTGGAGTACTGCTATCCACTTGGATCATCAAGAAATCGTTTCTGGCCTTTCGGGTGGAAACGTTGCATATCAGCCTGTGTTGGGGGATGCCGTTCTACCACTGCAGCTCAAGGAGGGTGTGCTTGGCGGTGTACAAGTGCCTGAAGTGCATGCAAAGTTTCCTGGCCATTTATAGGATGTCTTGCAGATGGGTGGAAGACTTCAGGAACAGCTTGACAACCAGATTGAACACGTGCCATGCAGGGCGCATGGATCAGCCCTCCTTGACACAGCGCTGGCACCATGTTCTTCCCATTGTTGGTCACCATGGTTTCAATTTTTAGTTGTCGCAGAGAAAGCCAGGATTCTATTTCCTGATGGATACGGAGCAGTTCCCCCCCTGTGTGACTCTGTTCGCCCAGGCAAACGAGGTGCAGAAAAGCGTGACAACGCTGTGCCCTGAACATGTGGTATGCTGGAGTGGCACTGTGAATTGTCCCTGCAGTGGAGGCTGAAGACATGGTGGAGGATGAGGAGACAGAGGCGGACATTGTCGCAGGACCAACAGCGTGAGAACGTGGAGGCGGAAGCGGCGTCACTTGGCTAAGTTGCTGGTGTAGCTGTGAAGAAACCACATTCACCCAGTGGGCCATAAAGGACACGTATTGTCCCTGAAAGCTTCACACGTCGGCACTACTGTGCACTCTGGCAGACACCAACAGGCTCAAGGACTGGCCCACCTTCTGTTCTACATGTGTGTGCAGAGCTGGTACTGTCTTTTTGGCAAATAAATGACGGCTTGGGACTCTCCACCTTGGCTCGGCACAAGCCATCAGTTCTCTGAAAGGTGCAGAGTCCACCACTTGGAAAGGGAGGGACTGCAGCACCAGCAACTTTGTCAGGAGCACATTCAGCTTCTGCGCCTTTGCACGCATACTGTTGTCTCTTGGCAATCGCTTCGTGATCGATTGCTGACGGAATGACTGACGAGGATCAGGAGCATCAGGACCAGCAGATGATGGGAAGGACAGACAGCTCCCTTCGGCTGAGGCAGTGGATACTTGACTGCCTAAAAACCGGGTGCGTGCCACTGGGTGATGCAGTGGTTGCTGCAGCAGGCAGGACCACCACATCAGAGCCACGGTTCTCCCAGGCCACTTTATGATGACGCTGCATATGTTGACACAGGGCCATGGTGCTAACATTGGCACCCTGGCCACGCTTCACCTTCTGCCCACAGATTCTACATATGGCCATGTTTACCTCCTACGGCGGCTTAACAAAAAACTGATTTTACCCCCAACACTACGCACTGAATGCTACTGCCGCAGATTCCGTGAACCCCTACACCACTAATTTCTGGGCAGGTAGGCTTCTGCGAAGTGGGTGGTCTACCCCAGGAACGTTTTGCTACCGACTGCCACCCTGCTAACTCCCGGCCACGCTAGCAACTTGCTTGCTTCGCCGCTGCTTCTCGGGCAAGCTGCCACCCTCTTCACCCGATGATGAAGCCCCTTCGTCACCCGGCTCCCAAGTGCGATCAGCTACATCATCATCGAGTACTGTCTGCACGTCACTGATGTCCTCCTCAACAGTCTCTGGGTCAGGAGCCTGACCGCTCGCAACACCAGCTCCCACACCACTCTCCTCATCACTACTTGCCGGCCTAGCGGAGGAAGCGGTGGATGTCTCCTCTACATCTTGGCTTGCCAATAGCTGCTGACTGTCCTCTAGTAGCTCGTCCTCGCTGTATAGTGGAGCTGAACCCACAGCATACAATACTTCTCTGGCTGAGGACAGAGGCAGGTTGAGGACAGATGAGGACACAGGGCCTGTTCCCGGACCATGCCAACTAAGTGTTGTGTCTGACGAACCCACCGTCTGTTGGATGGGGGTGTCTGATGTCACTTGGGACGAAGTGGATGACTGAGTCAACTATTTAAGAACCGCTGGGTTGCTGGTTAAGACACAACCGCTAGATGACACTGGGAGCTCAGGCCTCTCGCTGCGACCCCGTTGCTGCCACCCCCATTACTCTGCTGTGACCTCTGCCTACACCAGAAACATTTAGGCCTCTGCCACTCCCCTGTGCAGGGCCTATCACTGTCCCTAGCGCCTGCTGACGTCTCTCCCTGCACTAAGTACACTGGAAAATGGCAGAATCCAAGATGGCTGAGGCTATTTATAGGGCTGTGACATCACAGGGCTGGCTGGCTGCTGATTGGCTGCATGAATGGCATTATGGGCGATCCCTCATTCCCAGAGTTCCTTTCTCCATGTCCTCACACGTGCAGCAGCCATTTTAGGAAAAAGTGTAATTCGTTACCACGAAGCGTGAGGAAATTCGGCTTCGGTGCAAATCAAATTTTTCCTGAAATTCGGATCAATTCCACTTTGTCAACTTCGATTCGCTCATCTCTAATCATAACACACCTCAGCTGCTGCAGAACATCATAATACACACCTCAGCTGCTGCAGAACATCATAATACACACCTCAGCTGCTGCTGAACATCATAATACACACCTCAGCTGCTGCAGAACATCATAATACACACCTCAGCTGCTGCAGAACCTCATTCATAATACACACCTCAGCTGCTGCAGAACCTCATAATACACACCTCAGCTGCTGCAGAACATCATAATACACACCTCAGCTTGTGCAGAACCTCATAATACACACCTCAGCTGCTGCTGAACATCATAATACACACCTCAGCTGCTGCAGAACATTATAATACACACCTCAGCTGCTGCTGAAAAACATCATAATGCGCACCTCAGCTGCTGCTGCTGCAGAACATCATAATACACACCTCAGCTGCTGCTGCTGCTGCAGAACATCATAATACACACCTCAGCTGCTGCTGCTGCTGCTGCTGCAGAACATCATAATACACACCTCAGCTGCTGCTGCAGAACATCATAACGCGCACCTCAGCTGCGGCTGCTGCAGAACGTCATAACGCATTCCAGGGTTTGGTCTGGGGTTTGAATTAATGTTCAGTTCTAGGATATGTATAAGTTTAGCGGCCTGGTCTGAGGTCTGAATTTATTTCAGGATTCGGACGGGGAATTTTTTTGGTTTGAATTAATTTAGGGATCTGTATTGTGAAGCTTGCACTGGGATATAAATTCATTTAGAGGTGTGGGGTCTGAATTTATTTCTGGGGCCTGAATTCATTTAGGTGTCTAGTCTGGGAACTTAATTATTTCATGGGTCTAGTCTGGAACTGAAATTCATTTAGGTGTCTAGTCTGGGGTCTGAATTAATTTTGGTGTCCGGTTCACACGTTTTTAATCCTGAATCCATCTCACTCTGGGTGCAGCACATCACAAAAGCGGGTAACAAGTCAGCATAGGAGCAGAGCACACCAGCAGAGTCCTTAGTACAGAGAGAGCCAGAATAACTGAATATGGCCGCTTCAGCTTTGTCCACCAACAGCTGTCACATCTTACTGAGCAAGAGGATGACCGTCTGTCATTGTTGGTGCTAGCCAATGTGAGAGCTAGATTTTGATATATAATGTATAAATCGTATACATATATATATATATATATATATATATATACACACACTGAACAAAAATATAAACACAACACTTTTGGTTTTGCTCCGATTTTTGCATGAGCTGAACTCAAAGATCTGAAACATTTTCTACAGACACAAAAGACCCATTACTCTCAGCTATTGTTCACAAATCTGTCTAAATCTGTGTTAGTGAGCACTTCTCCTTTGCCGAGATAATCCATCCCACCTCACAGGTGTGGCATATAAAGATGCTGATTAGACAGCATGAATATTGCACAGGTGTGCCTTAGACTGCTCACAATAAAAGGCCACTCTGAAATGTGCAGTTTGATCACACAGCACAATGCCACAGATGTCGCAACGTTTGAGGAAGCGTGCAATTGGCATGCTGACTGCAGGATTGTCTATCAGAGCTGTTGCCCGTGCAATGAATGTTCATTTCTCTACCATAAGCCGTCTCCAAAGGTGTTTCAGAGAATTTGGCAGTACATCCAACCGGCCTCACAACTGCAGACCACGTGTAACCACACCAGCGCAGGACCTCCACATCCGGCATGTTCACCTCCATGATCGTCTGAGACCAGCCACCCGGAGAGCTGCAGCAACAATCGGTTTGCAAAACCAAAGAATTTCTGCACAAACTGTCAGAAACCGTCTCGGGGAAGCTCATCTGCTCGTCATCCTCATCGGGGTCTGGACCTGACTGCAGTTCGTCGTCGTAACCGACTTGAGTGGGCAAATGCTCACATTCGATGGCGTCTGGCACGTTGGAGAGGCGTTCTGTTCAGGGATGAGTCCCGGTTTTCACTGTTTAGGGCAGATGGCAGACAGTGTGTGTGGCGTCGTGTGGGTGAGCGGTTTGCTGACGTCAATGTTGTGGATGGAGTGGCCCATGGTGGCGGTGGGGTTATGGTATGGGCAGGCGTATGTTATGGACAACGAACACAGGTGCATTTTATTGATGGCATTTTGAGTGCACAGAGATACAGCGACGAGATCCTGAGGCCATTGTTGTGCCATTCATCCACGACCATCACCTCACGTTGCAGCATGATAATGCACGGCCCCATATTGCAAGGACCTGTACACCATTCCTGGAAGCTGAAAACATCCCAGCTCTTGCATGGCAGCATACTCACCGGACATATCACCCACTGAGCATGTTCGGGATGCTCTGGATCGGCGTATACGACAGCGTGTTCCAGTTCCTGCCAATATTCTGCAACTTCGCACAGCTATTAAAGAGGAGCGGACCAACATTCCACGGGCCACAATCAACAACCTGATCAACTCTATGTGACGGAGATGTGTTGCACTGCGTGAGGCAAATGGTGGCCACACCAGATACTGACTGGTTTTACGACCCCCACCACCACCAGTAAGGCAAAACTGTGCACATTTCAGAGTGATCTTTTTTTATTGTGGGCAGTCTAAGGAACACCTGTGCAAATATTCATGCTGTCTAATTAGCACCTTGATAGGCCGCACCTGTGAGGTGGGATGGATTATCTCGGCAAAGGAGAAGTGCTCACTAACACAGATTTGTGAACAATAGCTGAGAGTAATGGTTCTTTGGTGTATGTAGAAAATGTTTCAGATCTTTGAGTTCAGCTCATGCAAAATGGGAGCAAAACCGAAAGTGTTGAGTTTAGATTTTTGTTCAGTGTACAGTGTATATATATATATTACTTATACTTGACCACTAGAGGGCAGCTAATAAGCTATGTAAATGTACATGTTCGTTGTTTCAAATTCACTGTGGGGGAAGTACTAATAAAACTCAGGTGTTGAAGTTGCAGAACTGCTACCATCTAGTTTAGGAGCCAATTACCTCTTCCAAAGTAACATACCTGCTATATAAGAGAATGTATCTTTAATAAAACACAGACGTTTTTGCATGAAACCAACTTGTGTCTTGGTCTAAGTGTGAAAGTTGTATGTGCGCACATACTTATACTTCTAATTGATTTGGCACCACAAAAAGAAGATGAAAATTGCTAGAGTGGCGATAACACCAATGAGCTGGACAGAGAACAAAATGGTCAGGAGGTGGAAACGGACAACAGCAGCAAGCAAGCACACAGTGACCTCTAACAAAGATGAATTTCTGGATGTGCTTCTGGGTAGATTAATAACGGTGGATAACTCCTAGGTTCTCAAAAAGAAGTAAGGCAGATAAAGTGACGCAGAGTTTGATGCCCTTCCATTAGCTATATCTGTAAAGAATAAATCAAGGCAACTGGACGTACTGTAGATTTCTTGAAAACGTTTCACTCGTTCTTCCAACGAGCTTTCTCAATTCCATTAGCTGATCTTTCTTATAAGGTAAGAGACTTTCTCATTGAATACACTTCTACAAAACTAATCTTACAAGTGTGAAGTCTTTACAAAAAAACTTTAAAACTGTTGTCTTACTTTTAATAAGTCTCCATTGTCCGCGTTCTCAGCAGAACCTTGAGAAGTTCTCAACTTGGTAATAATTTGACGCCCTAGCATCATACTCTCTGTTCACTCGGCTGCATAAATAACAAAATGAAACCACTTCAGGCATATTCATCATGCGCTCCCTATTTTATTTTTATTTTTTTCAAACCAAACAGACAACACATAAAAATTACCTTGAAACTAGATGCAGAACAGAGAAGCCTCTGTGCAATTACTTCATTGTGTAAGTGAAAAGTGTTACTAACATGAAAAAAATGTGATGTAACATGTAACAATAGTTCCTACTTTATTACCTCTTTGTATCTCTTTACCCAGAGGCTGTCAGACGTCCATGGGAGAAAATCTACATTTTAGAAAAGCTGGAAAAAAGCTCATGCTCCCGAAATGTGTTACTTGGTATTCAGCAGTATGTTGCCCCAGCCTCTGGTGTCCAGTGGTTTAGTGCCTCAGACTCTCTTCTTCAGTGGTTTAGTGCCCCAGTCTCTGGTGTCCAGTAGTTTAGTGTCCCAGCCTCTCTTGTCTAGTGGTTTAGTGCCCCAGCCTCTCTTTTTCTAGTGGTTTAGTGCCCCAGCCTCTGGTGTACAGTGGTTTAGTGCCCCAGCCTCTGGTGTACAGTGGTTTAGTGCCCCAGCCTCTGGTGTACAGTGTTTTAGTGCCCCAGCCTCTGGTGCACAGTGGTTTAGTGCCCCAGCCTCTGGTGTCCAGTGGTTTAGTTCCTCAACCTCTCTTGTCCAGTGGTTTAGTGCCCCAGCCTCTGGTGTCCAGTGGTTTAGTTCCTCAACCTCTCTTGTCCAGTGGTTTAGTGCCCCAGCCTCTGGTGTACAGTGGTTTAGTGCCCCAGCCTCTGGTGTACAGTGGTTTAGTGCCCCAGCCTCTGGTGCACAGTTGTTTAGTGCCCCAGCCTCTGGTATCCAGTGGTTTAGTTCCTCAACCTCTCTTGTCCAGTGGTTTAGTGCCCCAGCCTCTGGTGTCCAGTGGTTTAGTTCCTCAGCCTCTCTTGTCCATGTGTTTAATGCCCCACCCTCTGGTGTCCAGTGGTTTAGTGCCCCAGCCTGTGGTATCCAGTGGTGTTTAGTGTCCCAGCTTCTCTTTTCTAGTGGTTTAGTGCCCCAGCCTCTCTTTTCTAGTGGTTTAGTGCCCCAGCCTCTGGTGTCCAGTGTTTTAGTGCCCCTGCCTCTGGTGTCCAGTGGTTTAGTGCCCCAGCCTCTGGTGTCTAGTAGTTTAGTGCCCCAGTCTGTTGTATCCAGTGGTTTAGTGCCCCAGGCTCTCTTTTCTAGTGGTTTAGTGCCCCAGCCTCTGATGTCCAGGGGTTTAGTGCCCCAGCCTCTGGTGTACAGTGGTTTAGTGCCCCAGCCTCTGGTGTCCAGTGGATTAGTGCCCCAGCCTCTGGTGTCCAGTGGATTAGTGCCCCAGCCTCTGGTGTCCAGTGGATTAGTGCCCCAGCCTCTGGTATCCAGTGGTTTAGTGCCCCAGTCTCTGGTATCCAGTGGTTTAGTGCCCCAGCCTCTGGTGTCCCGTTTTTTAGTGCCCCAGTCTCTGGTATCCAGTGGTTTAGTGCCCCAGCCTCTGGTATCCAGTAGTTTAGTGCCCCAGTCTCTGATATCCATTGGTTTAATGCTTCAGTCCCTTTATCCAGAACTTCACTGTTCCATGGACTACTTGGAATCTAGAGAGTTAATCATCTAAGACAGTCCATGCTGCAGAAGAGTCTCTAGTATAGCAATATCTGTGGTTAGGTGGTCCAGGGTGTCCCTTGTGCCCAGCAGTTTAGTGTACCAGTCTTTGAAGTCTAGTTTTTGTTATATCAGTCCTTCATATTCTGTTTAATTCCACAATCTCCATTTTCTTATGGTGTGGTGTCTCTTTCCTGGTTTTCAGATGTTTAAAGAACCTGACATTTCCTAATGGTTTTATATCACTTGCAGTCCATGGCGTCCAGTGGTTTAGTGGCCTTGTCCAAAAGTCCAGTGGTTTCAAAGCCCTGGTGTTAACAGGTTTAGTGCCCTAAATCCTGGAGTACAGTCATTACTTTCCCAGGTCTTGGTGCCCAATGTTCCTAAGGTCTACTGCTTAAGGTTCCAAATTCTGTTGTCACATTTTGGTGCTATAGTCCATAATAATCAGTGAATGATGCCACAGTCCCACACTATTCTGCAAGTTAGTGACCCAAAACCCTGGTGTCCAGTGGTTTAGTGTCCTAGTCTCTGGTGTTATATAGATTGCTCTTCCAGTCCCATGTGCCCATTCATTTAGTGCTCTATGTTGTTTTGCAGTAATTTTAAGTCGCAGTCACTGTATGGTTTCCAAACAGGTTGTGTTATATTTTTGTGTTCTTATCCACGGACTACATCAAGACTGGTCAAACTGTGGGGGTGAGGAATCCCCAGTGTTACTGATGAGTCAGACTCCAGTTCCTTGCTTAGGAGTCCCTGCTCTGACTCCATACCGTATATGGAGTCAGTGCTATGACCATAAAGCGGGTATGACAATGCTTGTGGACAAAGTGTATATTTAAGTGTAATTTAGCCTCTATTTCTGAAATATTTCTGCACGGATTCGAACATCCTTCTACATTAAAGGAAAAACCTTAACCACTGAGCTATAAAGCTCAATGCTAACCTGCGGCAGAAAAACCTCATAGTAGTTCCTTATGTATTAGGTATTCCTATACAGCAGAAGTATCACTTTATATTTTTTTTAGTAATTGTAAAAAAATGTATGGCAAAAAATAAATGTGTAATTACCAAAAAAAAATATATAAAATCATACTTCTGATATATATGAATGCATAATATGTGGGAAACTATTACTGAGGTGTTTAGTAGTGTTGGGCGAGCATGCTCAGCCGAACACTTTTTTACTCGAGCATCGCGATGCTCGGCACATCGCGTTGTTCGGCCGAGCACCGCGTGTGCTCGAGCGCAATCCTCGAGTCTCCTCCCCGCATGTTTGTTAGCTGCTACGCAGCCAATAAACGTGCACAGAGGTACTGGCACTCACTGTAATGCCGTAGCCATGTTGGCTACTGGAATTACAGTGATTGGCTGGCCGGAACGCGTCATCGTGTGCTATATAGCACCCGATGACACGTGTTTAGGCTCAGTCTTAGTCAGGGAGAGCTGCAGCAGAAGGGACAGATAGTGTAGGGACAGCAATAATTTTTTTATTTTTAGGCAGGGTTTACTGGTGAAATGTGTTACAGACCCAAAAGTCCTTTTAAGGACTATTGTTTTATCTGGCTGCCATATATATTATTAGCGCAACCTGCGCTAATTGCGTGCAATTGTTTGGCCACTGCTGACAGTGACACAACCTCTGCTACATCTCTTGTCTAACATTTGCCCTGTGAAATTCAGCGCAATTGTTTGGCCGCTGGTGACAGCGACATTACCTGCGCTACATCTCCCGTATAAGGTTTGCGCATCCTAAATATCAGTGACATTCAGTGTAATTTATTTGTGCATACACTTACAAAACCTGCGCTACTGTACGTGTGACATAGTTGCAAGCATATATACCATTTAATATGCTCAAGGCGAGCAGTAAGGGACGAGGAAATGGGCGTGCTGCTGATGCACGCAGAGGCCGTGGCTCTGGGCGCTGTGAAACTGTGCCTGCTGCCAGAGCACAAGAAACACACTCATCCACGATACCTAGCTTTATGTCCCAGTTTGCAGGGCGGCGCAGGACACTACTCTCGAAGTCACACCAGTGCGACCAGGTGGTCGATTGAATTGCAGCAGATAATGCTTCCAGTTGGGTAAGCACAACCATGTCTTCCACAAAGTCCAGTCTCAGTAGCCAAGAGTCTGGTCAATAGAATCCTCACCCTGATCCTCCTTCCTCCAACCGTGGGTAGTCTTGGCAAACAAGTGATCCCACACTCGGATATTCCGAGGAACTATTTTCAGCGCTATTCCTTGATTTGGGCCTCTCGTCAAGCCTTCTTGAAGAGGTACATGAGGAGATATTGTGCATTGATTCCCAAACTCTTTTGCATCCACAGTCAGAAGAAGATGACGGTGGGGAACGGCAATTGATGTTTCACGAGGATGATGATGATGAGACACAATTGCCAATAAGTCAACGGCCATTAGTGTCTCAGGAGATTGATGATGAGGATGAGACACAGTTGTCAATAAGTGAGGTTCTTGTTAGGTCAACAAGTCAGGTGGATGACCAGAGTGAGGAAGTGGAAGAGGAGGTGGTGGACGATGAAATCACTGACCCAACCTGGGAAGGTTGCAAGCCGAGCAAGGACAGCATTACAAAGGTGGAGGGAGCTCCTGCACCGCAACAGACCGGAGGAGTCACAGGGGTGGCAAAAGGGAGAAAGCGGGCCACACCAAACAGGTCCGCAACTGTTCCCCGGAGCACCCCCTTGCGGCAATCTCCCTTGCCAAGGTGTAGGTGTTCTGCAGTCTGGTGCTTTTTTGAGGAAAGTGCGGACGATAAAAGAATTGTCATTTGCAACCTGTGCCGTACAAAAATGAGCAGGGACGTGAACACTAGCAACCTCACTACCACCAGCATGATCTGCCACATGGCATCAAAGCACCCTAATAGGTGGGCCGAACGCCTGGGTCCACAATCAGTGTCTGCGGGTCACACCACTGCCACCTCTTCCCCTGTGTTATGTGCTGGCCAATCCACTGTCCAAGACGCAGGCTCAGATGTCTCCTGTCCTGCACTTGGACCTTCGCAAGCTCCATCAGCTAGCACATCCACTTCTGTGTCCCAGCGCAGCGTACAGATGTCCATACCCCAGGCCTTTGAACAATAGCGCAAATACCCAGCCACCCACCCACAGGCCATAGCACTAAATGCGCACCTTTCCAAATTACTGGCCCTGGAAATGTTGCCATTTAGGCTTGTGGACAGGGGCTTTCCGCAGCCTGATGGCGGCGGCCGTCCCTCGTTACTCATTCCCCAGCCGCGACTATTTTTCCTGGTGTGCCATCCCCGCCTTACACCAGCATGTGTCCCATAACATGACTGACCAATGCAGTTATTGGGAAGTCCACTTAACGACTGACACATAGACAAGTGCTTTTGGCCAGGGATGCTACATTTCCCTGATGGCACACTGGGTGAACGTTGTGGAGGCCGGGAGCAAGTTGGACCCTGGGATGGCACAGGTGTTACCGACGCCAAGGATTGAGGGCCCTACTTCCATCAGGATTTCCGCCACCACCTACATTAGTGGCTGCAACCCCCCTTCTCCTCCTCCACCTCCTCCTCCTCCACTTCCACCTCTGAATTATCATCTTGCAGCACCAGTCAGCCATCAGCCAGTAGCTGGAAGCAGTGTAGCACTGCAGTGGGGAAGCGGTAACAGGCCGTGCTGAAGCTAATTTGCTTAGGTGACAAACATCACACCGCCGCAGAGCTGTGGCAGGGTATAAGAGACCAGACTGAGCTGTGGCTCTCGCCACTCAACCTACAACCAGGCATGGTTGTGTCTGATAATGGCCGTAACTTGGTAGCGGCTTTGGAGCTTGGCAAGCTCACACACATCCCATGCCTAGCCAACGTCTTCAACTTAGTGGTTCAGCAGTTTCTCAAAACCTACCCCCAATATGCATGAGCTACTGGTGAAGGTGTGCCGCGTGTGTGCCCATTTCTGAAAGTCATCTACAGCGGCCGCCGGTCTGGCAACGCTGCAGCAGCACTTGCAATTGCCAGCTCACCGACTGTTGTGCGATGTGAGCACGCGCTGGAACTCCACTTTCTACATGTTGGCCAGGCTTTGTGAGCAGCAGAGGGCAGTGGAATACCAGCTGCAACATGGTCGTCGCCTTTCCAGTCAGCTTCTGCTCTTAACAAGCGACAAGTGTCTGACCTCTGTGAGGTTTTACGCAACTTTGAGGAATCAACACAGATGGTGAGTGGCGATGTCGCTACTATCAGGGGAACCATTCCACTTTTGTGTTTACTGAAATGCTCACAATAAAGGCGGACACTTTTCATGTGGAAGAGGTGGAAATAGGGGAAGACAGTATACAGGGTGATAGCCAGACCACCCTCAGTTCGTCTTCTCATCGCGAATTGGATGATGATGAGGAGGAGGAGCAGGAGACGGTTGCCTCCGCTACAGAGGGTAGTACCCATAGCAGGTTTATTCCATCTGTTCAGCATGGATGGGCCAAAGAGGAGGAAGAGGATGAGGAGATCGAGAGTCATCCTTCTGATGAGGACAGCGAAGTCTTGTCTTTTGGGACTCTGGCACACATGGCTGACTTTATGTTATTTTGCCTTTCTCGTGACCCTTGCGTTATACGCATTTTGTCTAATACCGATTTCTGGTTGTTCACCCTTCTTGACCCCTGCTACAAAGAGAACTTCTCATCTCGCATTCCTCTGGTGGAGAGGACGAGCAAAATGGTGCAATACCAGAAGGTCCTTGTGGAAAAATTGCCCCAAAAATTTTCAGCTGACAACGCTGGCGGCAGAGTATGTAGTTGTCACAACCAGACAGCTGAGAAGCTCTGACAGAGGCCTTTCAGAACCTCCTCCTTGAATTTCTGTGTTGTGGTATTCAGCTCCTCCTCTCGTCAGCCTCTCTCAGCTGTCATGTGTTAATTGCTTCCCTTTAAATGCCTCCCCAGAATGCTTTTCTGGGCGGCTTATACTACTTCCTGGAGTGTGTGTGCACGCTGATCTGTCCTCCTGTTTGCTTCAAAGCTAAGTGTACCTTTATCTGTTAATATCTGTTTGCTGGATCCCAGGTGACCCTGACTCCCTCCGTGTCTTGTGTAGGGAGCCGGTGGTCGTGTCCCCTCACTATTGTAGGGTGCTCAGGGCTTTATAGTCCAGGTTCGTGGATATGCAAACCTCCACCATTAGGATCTTTGCATAGGCTGAGCAGCCAGGGAAAGGGCCAGGTCTTCTGCAGGGGTCTCCCTTGGTTCCTTAGTTTTTGGATTCAGCGAGTCGTTTATACATGTTGCTTTGCCTTGTTACCTGTACACATTCCGTGACATTATAAGCCGCCAAAACCGTCTTAAGCATGGATCCGGTTTCACTTTTGGCTGAACGCTTCCAGGGTCTTTCATTGGAGGTAGCTGACCTCCGTAAGACTTTTTCTCAGCTTCAAGTGACCGGTTCAGCTTGCGTTCATGGAGCTTGTTCTGAGCCTAAGATCTCGCTCCCGGATACGTTCTCCGGGGGTAGTGAGAATTTTGTGCGTTTTAGAGAGGCTTGCAAACTCCATTTTCGCCTTCTTCCCCATTCTTCTGGTGATGAGGAACGGAGGGTGGGGATCATTATATCACTGCTCAGGGGTAACGCTCAGTCTTGGGCCTTTTCGCTGCCTGAGGGGGCACGGCCTCTCCGTTCAGTGGATGAATTCTTTTTAGCCCTGGGTCAGATATATGATGATCCGGATCGTATTGCTCTGGCGGAGTCTAGACTACGTCTCCTATGCCAGGGTAAACAATCCGCAGAAATATACTGCTCAGAATTTCGGAGTTGGGCAGCTGATACTGGTTGGAATGATGCTGCACTCCGAAGTCAATTTTGCCATGGTCTTTCAGAGGGATTGAAAGATGCATTTGCCTTTCATGAAAGGCCTATTTCTTTGGACTCTGCTATGTCTCAGGCCGTTCGTATTGACAGGCGTCTTAGAGAGAGAGGAGAGATCTCTCCTTCCTGTCATACTCGGTCCCAGGACTGTGCAGCGGTCCCATTCTGTGCGCAGGGGTCTCAGTCGCTGTCAGCCCCTTCTGAGCAGGAGCCCATGCAGCTGGGGTTGATTGCTTCTGACAATAGAAGATTCAGCCCGCATGGGAGGGTTTGTTTTTGTTGTGGAGGTATTAATCATTTGGCAAATATTTGTCCCTCTAGGAGATTCAGGCAGTTCTCTGGGTATAATAAAGAAACAAAGAGGAAAAAATCTTTGAAAAATGTTCCGTCTGTTACTATTGGCAGGATTGAGGCGGAGATTGAAGATTTTCCGTTTGCTTGTAGTTCCCGTTTTGTCCTGCCGGCTAGGGTGGCGCTAGAGAGCAAGAACATTTTTTGTGAGATTTTTGTGGATAGTGGAGCAGCGGTCAATCTCATTGATAATCACTTTGCGATAACTCATGGTTTCCAGGTGTGCGCTTTGAGAAAGGATATTCCTGTGTTTGCTATCGATTCCGCTCCACTTTCTCAGAAGTCATTAAAGGGCATAGTTCACAATATCCGTTTAATTGTGAGTGATGCTCATGTTGAGGATGTGTCATGTTTCGTCCTTAGCGGTTTGCCGACTCCTCTAGTGTTGGGGCTACCCTGGCTCACTAAACATAACCCCACCATTGATTGGCAAGCGAGGCAAATAAATGGTTGGAGTGACTTTTGCAGAGAGAATTGCCTCATGACATCTGTTTCTGAGGTTGCTACTAAGACTGTACCATCTTTTCTCTCTGAATTTTCGGATGTCTTCTCTGAGAGTGGAGTTCAGGATTTGCCCCCGCACAGGGAGTACGATTGCCCTATTAATCTCATCCCAGACGCCAAGCTGCCTAAATCTCGTTTATACAATCTTTCCCAACCTGAGAGGATCGCTATGCGTGCTTATATCTCTGAGAGTCTGAGAAAGGGACACATACGACCCTCAAAGTCACCTGTTGCCGCTGGTTTTTTCTTTGTTAAGAAAAAAGATGGTTCTTTAAGACCTTGTCTGGATTTCAGGGAGCTGAACAATATCACAATTCGTGACCCTTATCCGCTTCCTCTGATCCCGGACCTGTTTAACCAGGTTGTTGGGGCTAAAGTCTTTTCCAAATTAGATTTAAGAGGGGCATACAACCTGGTCAGGGTCAGAGAAGGGGACGAATGGAAGACGGCCTTCAATACCCCTGAGGGCCATTTTGAGAATTTGGTTATGCCTTTTGGTTTGATGAATGCCCCAGCCGTTTTTCAGCATTTCGTGAACAGCATTTTTTATCATTTGATGGGAAAATTTGTATTGGTGTATTTGGATGACATTTTGATTTTTTCTCCCGATTTCAAAACTCATAAGGAACATTTACGTCAGGTCTTGCTCATCCTGCGGGAGAATAAATTATATGCGAAACTGGAAAAATGTGTGTTTGCGGTTCCAGAAATTCAATTTCTGGGGTTTCTTCTCTCCGCTTCTGGTTTTCGCATGGACCCCGAGAAGGTCCGCGCTGTGCTTGAGTGGGAGCTTCCTGAGAATCAAAAGGCGCTGATGCGTTTTTTGGGCTTTGCCAATTATTACAGGAAGTTCATTTTGAATTATTCTTCTATTGTTAAACCACTCACTGATATGACCAGAAAGGGGGTAGATTTTTCTTCTTGGTCAGTAGAGGCGCGTAAGGCTTTTTCTGATATCAAGGAGAGTTTTGCTTCCGCTCCCATCTTGGTGCAACCTGATGTTTCGTTACCCTTCATAGTTGAGGTTGATGCTTCTGAGGTGGGTGTGGGGGCGGTCTTGTCTCAGGGTTCCTCTCCTGCCAATTGGCGACCGTGTGCCTTTTTCTCAAGAAAACTCTCCTCCGCAGAGAGAAATTACGATGTGGGAGATAGGGAATTGTTGGCCATCAAGTTGGCTTTTGAGGAATGGCGCCATTGGCTAGAGGGAGCCAGACACCCTATTACCGTATTTACTGACCATAAAAATCTGGCCTACTTGGAGTCAGCCAAGCGTCTGAACCCGAGACAGGCCAGATGGTCGTTGTTCTTTTCTAGGTTTAATTTTGTTGTCACGTTCCGCCCTGGAGTTAAGAATGTGAAGGCAGATGCCCTGTCACGTTGTTTTCCGGGAGGCGGGAATTTTGAAGACCCGGGTCCCATTTTGGCTGAAGGTGTGGTGGTCTCTGCTCTTTTTCCTGAATTGGAGGCAGAGGTGCAGGCAGCCCAGTCAGAGGCTCCTGATCTTTGTCCTCCTGGGAGGTTGTTTGTGCCTCTCGCTTTAAGACACAAGATTTTTAAAGAACACCACGATACGGTCCTTGCTGGGCACCCGGGGGTAAGAGCCACACTGGATCTCATCGCTCGGAGATTCTGGTGGCCTGCGCTTCGTAAGTCGGTTGAGGGTTTTGTGGCAGCCTGCGAGACTTGCGCTCGTGCCAAAGTCCCTCATTCACGGCCATCAGGTCCTCTCCTTCCCTTACCCATTCCTTCCCGTCCTTGGACACATCTGTCCATGGACTTTATCACGGACCTGCCTCGTTCCTCGGGGAAGACTGTGATTCTGGTGGTGGTGGACCGTTTTAGCAAAATGGTGCATTTCATCCCTTTTCCTGGTTTGCCCAATGCTAAGACGCTGGCGCAGGCATTTGTTGATCACATTGTCAAATTGCACGGTATTCCTTCAGACATAGTCTCTGATAGGGGCACGCAGTTTGTTTCCAGATTCTGGAAGGCTTTCTGTTCTCGCTTGGGGGTTCGGTTGTCATTCTCTTCTGCTTTCCACCCGCAGTCGAATGGCCAGACAGAGCGCGTCAATCAGAATCTGGAGACATATCTGCGTTGTTTTGTGGCGGAGAATCAAGAGGATTGGTGTTCTTTTTTGTCTCTTGCTGAGTTTGCTTTAAATAACCGTCGTCAGGAGTCCTCTGATAAGTCACCATTTTTTGGTGCATATGGGTTTCATCCACAGTTTGGGACTTTCTCGGGAGAGGGGTCTTCTGGTTTACCTGATGAGGACAGATTCTCCTCGTCTTTGTCATCTATTTGGCAAAAGATTCAAGATAATTTAAAGAGCATGAGTGAGAGATATAAGCGTGTGGCTGATAAGAGACGTGTGCTTGGTCCGGACCTGAATGTTGGTGATCTGGTGTGGTTGTCTACCAAGAATATCAAATTGAAGGTTCCCTCCTGGAAGTTGGGTCCTAGGTTTATTGGGCCTTACAAAATCCTGTCTGTCATCAATCCTGTTGCATACCGTCTTGATCTTCCTCAGACTTGGAAGATCCATAATGTTTTTCATAAGTCCTTATTGAAACCTTATGTTCAACCCATTGTACCCTCGCCTTTGCCTCCTCCTCCGATTATGGTTGATGGGAATCTTGAATTTCAGGTATCTAGGATTGTGGATTCTCGTCTTGTCCGCGGTTCTCTTCAGTACCTTGTTCAGTGGGAGGGGTATGGTCCTGAGGAGAGGATGTGGGTCCCAGTGACGGACATTAAGGCCTCTCGTCTTATCAGGGCTTTCCATAGGTCCCATCCTGAGAAGGTGGGTTCTGAGTGTCCGGAGTCCACTCGTAGAGGGAGGGGTACTGTCACAACCAGACAGCTGAGAAGCTCTGACAGAGGCCTTTCAGAACCTCCTCCTTGAATTTCTGTGTTGTGGTATTCAGCTCCTCCTCTCGTCAGCCTCTCTCAGCTGTCATGTCTTAATTGCTTCCCTTTAAATGCCTCCCCAGAATGATTTTCTGGGCGGCTTATATTACTTCCTGGAGTGTGTGTGCACGCTGATCTGTCCTCCTGTTTGCTTCAAAGCTAAGTGTACCTTTATCTGTTAATATCTGTTTGCTGGATCCCAGGTGACCCTGACTCCCTCCGTGTCTTGTGTAGGGAGCCGGTGGTCGTGTCCCCTCACTATTGTAGGGTGCTCAGGGCTTTATAGTCCAGGTTCGTGGATATGCAAACCTCCACCATTAGGATCTTTGCATAGGCTGAGCAGCCAGGGAAAGGGCCAGGTCTTCTGCAGGGGTCTCCCTTGGTTCCTTAGTTTTTGGATTCAGCGAGTCGTTTATACATGTTGCTTTGCCTTGTTACCTGTACACATTCCGTGACAGTAGTTCTTTGGGCAACCGAGGAGGGGAGACGAGGGGAACACACAGTAGTTCCAACACAGTTTCATGACACCCCACCAGCACCCTCACCCTGATGCATGGCCTAGTGTCACAAGGAGGGAAACGTTTTGGAAGATGGTGAAGGAGTACGTAGCAGACCATGTCAGCGTTCTCAGTGATCCCTATGTGCCTTACAACTATTGGGTGTCCAAGCTGAACACCTGGCACGAACTGGCGCTCTACGCCTTGGAGGTGCTGGCCTGCCCTGCCGCCAGCGTTTTGTCAGAGCGGGTATTTAGTGGTGCTGGGGGCATAATAACTGATAATCGCATCTGCCTGTCAACTGAAAATGCTGACAGGTTGACTCTTATCAAAATGAACAAGGCCTGGATTGTCCCTGACTTCTCTACTCCACCAGAGGAAAGCGGCTGAATATAAAGGCACTTTAAATGTGGCTTTTATGGTGTATTGAATATACTGTATTCCCATGCAACCCTTCCACCACAAAAAAGGGTATATGATTCAATCTTCCTTGTCCTCCTCCTCCATCCTATCAACATGCTTATTAGGCTGCCCTCGCTACTATTTTTTAGAGGGTCAGCTCAGTAGCAGACTCTCACCCCTAATGTTTTAGATGGTCAGCTCAGCATCAGACCCTTACCCCTAATGTTTTAGAGGGTCACCAGCAGGCCCTCGCCCATAATGTTTTAGATGGTCAGATCAGCAGCAAACTCTCACCCCTAACATTTTAGATGATCAGCTCAGCAGCAGGCCCTTGCCCCTAATGTTTTAGAGGGTCAGCTCAGCAGCAGGCCCTCGTCCCTAATGTTTTAGAGGGTCACCAGCAGGCCCTCGCCCAAAATGTTTTAGATGGTCAGCTCAGCAGCAGACCCTCACCCCTAATGTTTTAGAGGTCAGCTCAGCAGCAGGCCCTCGCCCCTAATGTTTTAGAGGGTCAGCTCAGCAGCAGACCCTTACCCCTAATGTTTTAGATGGTCAGATCAGCAGCAGACCCTCACCCCTAATGTTTTAGGGGGTCACCAGCAGGCCATCAATCATAATTTTTCAAGACTGCATATGATGCCTTCCTTTATGTGTAACAAAGGGTGTATTGTAATGTCGGTTCCTTGTAATTGTTGGCAGCCCTTTCACTTAGTGCATAGGCTTTATGAGTGTAGGAGTCCCACTACCTGAACAATTGTACCACAGTGTGAATGAGGCCCTCCTTTATGTGATATACAGGTTGTATCGGAGTGCCTCTTCCTTGTAATTTTGGCAGCACTTGCACTTTATATACAAGTAAATATACAGGAAAGAATGTTTCCTAACAATTTTTCCTCTAAAATAGATTTTATTTTCGATTTTGTGCGTATTATTGTCAGTCTGTAAAAGTGGCGTACTACTCGGACAACATCGTTCCCAGCAGCGACCTGGGAGTCCAAGATGCATCTAGACATCCTCCACATGCTGTTTCCAAACCATTTCAGTGGTGTTTCCAGCAATTTCTGACCTTTTTCTATGAACCAGACACTCTCCCCTCTTCAGAGCAGTGGGTGCCTGGTTTAATGCTCGGGTTCTCCCATTGACTTCCATTGTGCTTGTGTGCTCTGTAGAGCACCTGAGCATCCTAAAGTGTTCTACTCGAGCACCCGATATTTACAGCAGTTTAACATAATGCTCTATAGCTCAGTGGTTAAGGTTCTTGCCTTTGATGTAGATGGCTGTGAGTTTAAATCCCAGCAGAATAGTTTCAAAAATAGAGGCTAAATAAAACTTAAATACACACAACAACTTTTTACATTTGTGTAACCAACATTTTTTGTTGGGAAAGATGGCAACCCTAACAGAACTCCCTGGTGACCCCCATAACTTTTTTTTATAGTTACGTCTACAGAAATGTGTGGGGGCTCATTTGAGGGACAATCTGTCTTTTTTGACAATACCATTTTGGGGTGTGTATGACTTGATCACTTTTTACTCAATTTTTGGGGGAGATAAAGTGATGAAAAAATGGCAATTCAGCCTTTTTTATTTTTTCTGCTACATCCTTCACCATATGGGCTAACTTTTTTATATTTTAATAGTATGGGTGTTTTCTTCGCATGCGACGATGCCCATAATGTTATTTTTTTGTTGTTGTTGATTTTTATTTTGGGGAAAGTGGGTTGATTTTACTTTTTATTTTTTTTAAATATTTTCAAACATTTTTTTTAACTTTTTTTTATAACTCTTTGTTAGGTGCCCAAGTGGACCACAACTTGCAATGATCAGATTGCAACTTATACAGAATCATGGAAATTGCTCCATTATTCTTAATAGAAATCACTAAATCACAGTTTAGTGCTGCCACCTAGTGGCCTGAACTGGGATATACTAATATGAGCCTGGAAGCCTTGTACAGGCTGCGGCTCATTTTTAGAACAGGGTGCTTTCCCCGATTTCCACAGGGGGAAGGCGCGTCTAAGCAGGAAGCCCGCGCTTCCGCTTTTTAACACTCTCAGATGCCGTGTTGACCTCTGACCACGGCATCAGGGTGGTTAGTTGTCCAAGTCAACATTACCGCAGATCGTAGACATTGGTAGCGGGTGCCTGGTTGCAGAGCGGACGCCATCTTTAAAGACCCGAAATGTGCCGTACATTTACGGTGGATGCGGAAAGGGGTTACTGGTCACATAACCAAATTTGTATAGAACAGAGCTTTCTATCTGACACTGGAGTTCATGCAGGTACTTTGGGAGAGAGGGAGGTTCTAGTGCTGTGCGGTGCTGGGGTACATGCTGTATGGCGACCGGCTCCATTGCTATAACTTTTTGTGAGGGAGGGGAACTCATTCCTGGGAGGGGAGGGGGCATGTGGCGTATTCTGGGGGTCATGAGGGTGCAAATCTGTGTGTGGGGCTTTATGGGGTGTAAATATGTGAGAGAGTGACTGTGTGAGTACATTATTACAATATTTGGGGCCCCACTTTTGATTTTACCCAGGGCCACATTTTGTCTAAAACCGGCCCTTGGACCACTGTACAGTGGTGTGCCAAGGGAGGGGGGGTGGTAGACCCCGGACGCAGGCTCTCAGGGAGGGTGCCAGCCGCCATGAGCACTTCCATCAATACAGATGGAGGCGCACATTCTGGAGCACAGGGGAGTCATCTCCCTGCGCTCCTTCTCTCCTCCAGGACAGGCCCAGCAGTTATGTTATGACGTGTAGGGGGGTCACTATACTTTCTAGGAGGCACTAGAGGTCATTATAGTGTGTGGGAGCCACAAGGGGACATGTCACTATATAAAAAATGCCACAAGTGAGCCCACTGAGATTTATCGCCCAAGGGCCCACATGAACCTGGAGCCGGCCCTGAGTAAACCCTTATGCTTTCTGTGAAGGAAAGGAGTAGTCTATCTACATGAGCGCCGTATATCACTTGGCACCACTAAGTGAAAATATTCCTAAAAACCAGAAGACGGATACTGCCGGCGCTACCGTAAATCAAAGCGCAGAGCAAACACTTTTCAAGATGACCCATACAAAGCTTGAAAAAATACAGAGAAGAGTCGAATAAAATCTTATGAAGTAGAGAAAGTTTCCAATTAAACAAGAACAGATAAATATTGCATGCCACGGAAGGGGATAAATGCGAGTTTCATAGACTTCACCTGTCAGCAGCCTTCCCTGAACCACAACAACAAGCCAGTGGAAAACAATGAAGGATGACTGAAATTCTATCTCAACTCTCCCCGGGGAACTCTTCAATCTTTATTAACGAGAAGAACGCCCGCCCAAATGCCACAGTGATTAAGGTCTTAACGCCCAACACAGAAGCAATGCTGAAATTGAATTCTCAGCTGGGACTAGTCCTTTCAGTAACAGACAGTAAATTGTCACTAATATGGATGTAATAACGTGCATATTTATGCCGGGGACGGTAGCAAGAAAATGAGATCCTTGGTAAAAGTGGAGGAGAATTATATCAAAGCAGACCCAGGAGTTTTACTGTCTCGATGACCTAGAAGCAGTGCCCTCTACTAAGGTGAAAGATGTTCGGCTTTTTCGGCAGATGAAGCTCTCGCCATTTGAGCAATAGAGGTGGACAGCTCTGACAAATGGCGCCAGAAGTTTATGTCATAGAGAAACATTAACAAAACAATATCACTTCTGCGCCTCTAAGAGAATTATGGATGGCATGGAACATGAATAAAGACAGTGAAGCCGTCAGTTCCCGGCATAGGGAAACTTTTTCAATAATAAGGGACAGTGAAAAAATATCAAAGGGCAACTCCAGGCACAATTGACATTAACCTGAAGGGTGCAGTTATCGCCCCTGAGGTGCGAGGTAGATATTCTTTTATAAAGCAGAAATACATCAAATTTATTCTGAACTCCACGGCCATCAAGCCTCAGGATAAAGAACAAATATCAAAACTATAGTAATATTGCCCTATATACAAGAATATAACTAATATAATACTGCCCCCTATGTACAAGTATATAACTACTATATTACTGCTCCTATGTACAGGAATATAACTACTATAATACTGCACCTATGTACAAGAATATAACTACTATAATACTACCTTCTATGTACAAGAATATAACTACTATAATACTGCTCCTATGTACAAGAATATAACTAATATAATACTGCTCCTATGTACAAGAATATAACTACTATAATACTGCTCCTATGTACAAGTATATAACTACTATAATACTGCTCCTATGTACAAGAATATAACTACTATAATACTGCTCCTATGTACAAGAATATAACTACTATAATATTGCCCTATATACAAGAATATAACTAATATAATACTGCACCTATGTACAAGAATATAACTACTATAATACTGCCCCTATGTACAAGAATATAACTACTATAATACTGCTCCTATGTACAAGTATATAACTACTATAATACTGCTCCTATGTACAAGAATATAACTATTATAATACTGCCCCTATGTACAAGAATATAACTAATATAATACTGCTCCTATGTACAAGTATATAACTACTATAATACTGCTTCCTATGTACAAGAATATAACTACTATAATACCCACTATGTACACAAGATTATAACTACTATATTACTGCTCCTTTGTACAAGAATATACAGCCAGGTCCATAAATATTGGGACATCTACACAATTCTTACAATTTTGGCTCTATACACCACCACAATGGATTTGAAAAGAAACAAACAAGATGTGCTTTAATGAGGTGAACGGTGCAGGAATTACAGCAGTTTGCATCTGTGCCTCCCACTTGTTAAGGGACCAAAAGTAATGGGACAGAATAATAATCATAAATCAAACTTTCACTTTTTAATACTTGGTTGCAAATCCTTTGCAGTCAATTACAGCCTGAAGTCTGGAACGCATAGACATCACCAGACGCTGGTTTCATCCCTGGTGATGCTCTGAAAGGCCTCTACTGCAACTGTCTTCAGTTCCTGCTTGTTCTTGGGGCATTTTCCCTTCAGTTTTGTCTTCAGCAAGTGAAATGCTCAATCTGATTCAGGTCCGGTGATTGACTTGGCCATTGCAGAACATTCCACTTCTTTCCCTTAAAAAACTCTTTGGTTGCTTTTGCAGTATGCTTTGGGTCATTGTCCATCTGCACTGTGAAGCGCCGTCCAATGAGTTCTGAAGCATTTGGCTGAATATGAGCAGATAATATTGCCCGAAACACTTCAGAATTCATCCTTCTGGTTTTGTCAGCAGTCACATCATCACTAAATACAAGAGAACCAGTTCCATTGGCAGCCATACATGCCCACGCCATGACACTACCACCACCATGCTTCACTGATGAGGTGGTATGCTTAGGACCATGAGCAGTTCCTTTCCTTCTCCATACTCTTCTCTTCCCATCACTCTGGTACAGGTTGATCTTGGTCTCATCTGTCCATAGGATGTTGTCCCAGAACTGTGAAGGCTTTTTTAGATGTCATTTGGCAAACTCTAATCTGGCCTTCCTGTTTTGGAGGCTCACCAATGGTTTACATCTTGTGGTGAACCCTCTGTATTCTCTTCCGGGTCTTTTGGTGTTGCTGAGCTCACCGGTGCGTTCCTTCTTTTTAAGAATGTTCCAAACAGTTGTTTTGGCCAGGCCTAATGTTTTTGCTATCTCTCTGATGGGTTTGTTTAGTTTTTTTCAGCCTAATGATGGCTTCACTGATAGTGACAGCTCTTTGGATCTCATCTTGAGATTATCTTTTATCTGCCCATTGTAATTGGGATAATGAGGGAATAACACACACTTGGCCATGGAACAGCTGAGAAGACAATTGTCCCATTACTTTTGGTCCCTCAACAAGTGGGAGGCACATATGCAAACTGTTGTAATTCCTACACCGTTCACCTGATTTGGATGTAAATCCCCTCAAATTACAGCTGACAGTCTGCAGGTAAAGCACATCTAATTTGTTTCATTTCAAAACCATTGTGGTGGTGTATAGAGCCAAACATGTTAGAATTGTGTAGATGTCCCAATATTTATGGACCTGACTAATATAATACTGCTTCCTATGTGCAAGTATATAACTACTATAATACTGCTCCTATGTACAAGAATATAACTACTATAATACTGCTCCTATGTACAAGAATATAACTACTATAATACTGCTCCTATGTACAAGAATATAACTACTATAATACTGCTCCTATGTACAAGAATATAACTACTATAATACTGCCTCCTATGTACAAGAATATAACTACTATAATACTGCTCCTATGTACAAGACTATAACTACTATAATACTGCTCCTATGTACAAGAATATAACTACTATAATACTGCTCCTATGTACAAGAATATAACTACTATGGGGGCGGAGCCTGGCTGCGTAGCTGGATGGCTGCACGTTGCTGAGCTCCTCATCCTTACCGGTGTATTAACCCTTTTAATCAGCTAACAGCACCGCACTAATGGGCAAAACGGGCAAGGATCGATCCAGGGAACCAGCAGATCCTACTCCTGTGAAATCTAGACAGCCCGACATGGATCAATACCTCAAAAAACATGCAAAGCTGAGGTCGGCTGAAACTCCTAAGATGGCGCCCGCTCCGGCCCAGGCATCCGATATGGAGGAAGACACTGATGGCGGGAGTGTTTCCGATGTGTCCACCTGTAAATCGAGGAGGCAGAGGGGCTCATTTACAAAAGAGGCACTACTGGAGGTGCTTAATTCAGCTTTAGCCCCGATCAAGCAAGATCTTACAGAGATCAAAGAAGACCTCCGGAGCATGGGTCACCGGGTGACAGACCTGGAAGGCGCGCAGGAGGCGGCTCTTCAGAGAGAAGAAAAAACCTATAAGGCGATCAGCTCCCACACGGACCTGCTCAATGAAGCGCTCCTGAGGGTCGAGGACCAGGAGAATCGGAGCCGCAGGAGGAATCTCAGGATTCGCGGGCTCCCAGAATCCTTCGCCAGTGAAGCGCTGGAGAAAGTGGCGCAGGAGATATTCGCTGACCTGCTGGGGCCTGAGAGAGCGGGCCGTGTAATAATAGAGAGGATTCACCGGGCGCTGAGGCCTAAGCCGAAGAATACAGAACCCCCACGGGATGTCATCTGCGGCCTCCTTAGTTTTATCGACACTGCAGCGATCATGAGAGCAGGAAGAGAAACGGAGCAGCTGCAGTATGGAGGTACGCCGATTATGTTTTTCCAGGATCTAGCCCCATCCACGCTGGCTAAACGGCGTATCCTCAAGCCGCTCCTGGATGCCCTTAGAGCCGCAGCTACCCCGTTTCGATGGCTTTATCCGTTTGGGATTGCGGTCCTCAAAAACGGACGCCAGATTTCTATCAGATCGCCGAAAGATCTACATACCAGCTGGGCTCAGCTGGGATTAAGCCCGATGGAAATCCCGTCGTGGATGCCGGCCGACATGGAGGATCCACCTCTCCCGCCACCCCAGGCGGCTGAATGGCGCCCTGTTTACAATAAAAGGTCTCCCAGGGCTCGGGCTGAAAAGTCTGCTCACCCTCCTACCTGAGCACAGAAGATGTGTGAGGAGCTGTCTATTCTGTTCCTGTTTCAAGAGAAGTTCCTGGGACTGATTGCATGAGGGTGAAGTTGGCAGATGCTTTTATGTTCTCTGAGGGCTTTAGGCCTGATTATGAGCTGTCATGTCCGCTTGTTGCGGAACATAATGTCTGAGACTGCAGTTATAGTCTGATTGCTGTTAGGTTCTGTACCTTACCTGTTCCCTGAGGGCTCTCGGCCTGATTTCAGGCCAGTCATGGCCGCCTGTTGCGGAGTATATTGTCTCAGAGTGCAGTTATGGTCGGATTCAAATGAGGTTCTGTGCCTTGCCTGTTCCCTGCTCTTCTTTCTAATATGCAAGGGTTCACCCGGTTTTACCTTTGGGTTACCCCCTTTTCCTTGTGAGATGGCCAGTATTTGGCCTTCTGTAGCTCTGCGGGACCCCCCACCTGACAGACCCCGACTCGTAGCCGAAATGAGAAAGGGTCGTGTAGTCAGGTGCTCAGTAGAGCTTTATATGCAGAATTTATCTGTGCTATTGTTCAATGTCTTATTTGTTTATCTACCCTCCTTACCTCTTGTGTCTCCCCTCCCCCCCCCCCCATCCATCATCAGATGTCATATATGTCATGTATTGCATATTCAAATGCTGACTGTCCGCTTTCTATTTCAGAATGTCGTCTATTGTGATCTCTTCCTTTAACGCCCGGGGAATGAACGAGCCTTGCAAACGGTCCCAAATCCTGGCCCTTTTACAGAGGGATAAAGTGTCTATAGCATTCTTCCAGGAAACCCACTTCCGAGAGGGTAAGACCCCCAAATTGCCCCCCAAACGGTTTTCTCAGTGGTTCCACAGCACGTATAGTTCGGCTAGCAGGGGTGTCAGCATAGCGATCCACAAACAGCTACCCTTTAAGCATTCTGCCGTATCTGCAGACCCTGAGGGTCGCTACCTGTTTGTTAAGGGCACTATCGCTGACACACCTGTTACCCTGGCAACTGTATATGCTCCCAACAGAGGACAGGTTGCTTGGCTCGTTCAGACCCTTGGCCTACTATCCTCCTTTAAGGAGGGAATGGTTATTCTGGGAGGCGATTTTAATGCTACCCTTGATCCTGCATTAGACTCTTCTAATGGGAAGTCTGCCATCACACATACCCGTTTGCGGCGCCTTAAGCTAGCCCTGCAGAGGTTAGGAGTTCTAGATATCTGGCTCACCACTAACCCTACTGGTAGGGATTTTTCCTTTTATTCAGCTGCTAAACTATCTTACCATAGATTAGACTATTTATTCGTATCCAAATCCTGGGCTAACAGAGTCATTAACTCCCGCATAGGGAACATCACCCTGTCTGACCACGCTCCGGTATTTCTGAACATGTCCCTGCAGGACCTCCCAAAGAGGGAATGGAATTGGCGTATTAATGAGACTATTATCTCAGACCCCTCTCACGCTGCTAAATTATCTTCTATCTTAAAGGATTTCTTCACATCTAATACTACAGGCCCTGACGCTCCCTCCCCTGCTATTATTTGGGAAACCCATAAGGCGGTCCTGAGAGGCGAACTAATAGCTTTAGGTGCTCATATTAAAAAACAACGGAATCAGGCTGTGGCGACACTTCTCTCCCAGATTCAGGCTCTAGAGCTAACGCACAAATCCTCCCAGGCCCTTAGTTGTGCCTCAGAGCTTTCAGAAGCCCGTACTAAGCTCAAGAACCTGCTAAACGTCACTTCAGCTAAGCTTTTACTTAGAGCCAAATTCCGTTCGTATGCGCACGGAGATAAAGGGAATAGACTAATGTCCGCTTTAGTGAAGAAACAAAAAACTGACTCCTTTATTGCGGCAGTTAAAGATGACAAAGGCGTCCTTCATAAAGGGACCCCAGACATAGCTGAGACCTTCTGTGCCTTCTATAGGGACCTATACAACCTTAAAACACCGGATCATATGTCGCCAACTCAATTAGGGGAAGCGACAGAGAAATTCCTTTCCTCCCTCCAGTTACCTACTATTACCCCAGCTCAGTCAGCCCAGCTCCTGTCTCCTATCACAGACGAAGAAATTTCTAAAGTTCTCTCCTCCATACCCTTAGGGAAAAGCCCAGGTCCTGATGGTTTTACCATCTCTTATTACAAATCCTTTAAGCAGACCCTAATTCCCCATTTTAATACCTTATGTAACTACTTACTCCAAGGGGGTTCCCTCCCTCCCCAATCGCTTTCAGCCCATATCACGGTAATCCACAAGGAAAATAAGGATCCCCTAAATTGCGGGAGCTACCGCCCTATCTCGCTCCTAAATACAGATGTGAAGTGGTGGGCCAAAATCTTGGCTCAACGAATTCAGTCGGTTCTCCCTGGCATTATCAACGAGGAGCAGGTGGGGTTCGTCTCTGGCAGGCAGGGGAGCGAAAATACGGTCCGTGTCATACAATTGATCACGCATGCTCGCAAGCAATCAATACCCTTAGCCCTTCTCAGTACAGACGCAGAGAAGGCCTTTGACAGGATCAGTTGGCAATTCATGTCTCGTGCACTGTTGAAGTTTGGCCTTCCGGATCAGTTCATCCAATCCATTTTCTCACTCTATTCGCTCCCCTCTGCCAGAATACGGATTAACGGAACACTCTCTCCAGCTTTTCCCATTACTAATGGGACGAGGCAGGGGTGCCCACTCTCACCTGCCCTCTTTGTTATTGTCATGGAGACCCTGCTGGCCAGGATCAGGCAAGATCCGGACATTAAAGGGATCACCTTGGGGTCGCATACCCATCTGACGGCCGCTTTTGCAGACGACCTTTTGGTCATAACGTCCAACCCTCTAACTTCCTTCCCCAGACTTCAAGCCCTTTTTGAGGAATATGGAGCAGTCTCAAATTTTAGGATCAACTATACTAAGTCACAGGCCCTGAATATTTCTTGCCCAGCCGCTACTGTAGATACGCTTAAAGGTATCGCTGCTTTTTCATGGGCCACTAAGTCAATCCCTTTTCTGGGTACACATATCTCAGCAAAACCGGAAGACCTTTTCGAGTTAAATTATGTACCGCTGCTGAAATCCATTAGATCACACGTACAAGCTCTAAAACTTCCGTTTATCTCTTGGATTGGGCGGAAAAACTTCATTAAAGCTTTTATTCTCCCCAGACTGCTGTACCTCATCCAAACACTCCCTATCTGGCTACCCCATTCCTTCTTTGTGGAGGTCCGCAGGGTCATCTCAACCTTTGTTTGGTCTGGAGGGTCCCCTAGACTGGCTTATGCCACTCTCACTCGGGAGAGGAGGTTGGGAGGCTTCGGCCTACCCGACATATACCTTTACTATAAAGCGTCGATGCTGAACAGAGCTTTGAGCCTCATCGCTTGGCGCCCTCTCGGCCTTGTCTCCCGACTGGAGTGTTATCTGCTCTCATATAGGGACAAGTTAGTTCTTTGGGGCTTACGCAAATGTACTGCTAATAATAAGTTCACCTCGCCACTATGGAAGGGTCTGTTACTGGAATGGACCAAACTATATGGGTCCTCTACCCTTAGGTTCCCAAGCTTGAGTCTCCCCTTAGATCTGCTGCAGGCATATGTACACCCTGCCACCTCTGATCCAACAGGAATATGGGCTATACTAGCCAACTTTAAACTGAAAGACATCATAACTGTATCAGGTGCCTTAAATTGGAGTAAAATATATGAAATCCCGAGGGTTCAAGCAGCCTCTTTCCTATCGCTTATGGCGTTTAAGAAAGACTTGGCGCTTTTGAAATCTCTGCCCAGGCCCACGGCTGATCCCTCTTGGTTGGAAGGGAAAATCTCTAACGCCCTTCGCCCCAAGAAACCTCTCTCCACATTCTACAGGGAGTTACTCTCCTCCGCACCTCCAGATCTGTGGTTCCTTGCAGCTTGGGAGAAGGAGCTGTCTCTGACTCTGTCAGAACCTGAAAAAGCGTTCATCCTCACACACTCACATGGTTTTAACCGTTGTATTAAAATCCAGGCAAACTCTTATAAATTACTTACAAGATGGTATAAGACGCCGGAATTCCTTCACAAGCTCAATCCCGCTATCCCAAACGGCTGCTGGAGGTGTGGAGGAGACATTGGCTCTTTGTCTCATATTTGGTGGAGCTGCGAGAAAATAAAACCGTTCTGGATTGAAGTAGGGGCAGCTATAAACAGGATATGTAACATCCAGATTACCTTAGATGCGAAACTCCTGCTGCTCTGGTGCCCAAATAGCACGCTCACTCCTTCAAAGTATAACCTACCAACCATGCTTATTACAGCAGCTCGACTGCTGATCCCTCTCCTATGGAAAAATGAATCAGCCCCTTCGTTCTTGATGTGGACGGAAAAAATTGACCAACTATATCGGTTTGAAGAATTAGCCCATTGGGAAAACGACTCTAGAGCAGTTTTTGTAAAAATATGGTCTCCTTGGAAGCTATATCGCAAATTCTAGGCTTAGACGTGTCTTGAATTAAGATTTTGATTGACATCTAACTCTCCCCCTCCCCTCTATCTCCCCCTAATCCACTTTCCTTTGTCTTGTTATAGCCCCCCCTTCGTCAGATATTTGTTCACATATGTCACTTTATTATTTGAAGTCGTGTATGCAATAATTTTGAATATATTGTGCTTGCTGATTATGCACTTTTCCAGCTGCGTCTGGTCACAAGATGTATGACTCTCTACATGGCTATGTATCTTTCTCAAATAAAAAGAGATTTAATAAAGAATATAACTACTATAATACTGCCTCCTATGTACAAGAATAGAACTACTATAATACTGCTCCTATGTACAAGAATATAACTACTATAATAATGCCTCCTATGTACAAGAAAATAACTACTATAATACTGCTGCTATGTACAAGAATATAACTACTATAATGCTGCTCCTATGTACAAGAATATAACTACTATAATACTGCTCCTATGTACAAGAATATAACTACTATAATACTGCCCCTATGTACAAGAATATAACTACTATAATACTGCTCCTATGTACAAGAATATAACTACTATAATACTGCTTCTATGTACAAGAATATAACAACTATAATACCGCTCCTATGTACAAGAATATAACTACTATAATACTGCTCCTATGTACAAGAATATAACTACTATAATACTGCTCCTATGTACAAGGATATAACTTCTATAATACTGCTCCTATGTACAAAAATATAACTGCTATAATACTGCTCCTATGTACAAGAATATAACTACTATAATACTGCTCCTATGTACAAGAATATAACTACTATAATACTGCTCCTATGTACAAGATATAACTACTATAATACTGCTCCTATGTACAAGAATATAACTACTATAATACTGCTCCTATGTACAAGGAATATAACTACTATAATACTGCTCCTATGTACAAGAATATAACTACTATAATACTGCTCCTATGTACAAGAATATAACTACTATAATACTGCTCCTATGTACAAGATAATAACTATTATAATACTGCTCCTATGGTACAAGAATATAACTACTATAATACTGCCTCCTATGTACAAGAATATAACTACTATAATACTGCTCCTATGTACAAGAATATAACTACTATAATACTGCCTCCTATGTACAAGAATATAACTACTATAATACTGCCTCCTATGTACAAGAATATAACTACTATAATACTGCCTCCTATGTACAAGAATATAACTACTATAATACTGCCTCCTATGTACAAGAATATAACTACTATAATACTGCCTCCTATGTACAAGAATATAACTACTATAATACTGCCTCCTATGTACAAGAATATAACTACTATAATACTGCCTCCTATGTACAAGAATATAACTACTATAATACTGCTCCTATGTACAAGAATATAACTACTATAATACTGCCTCCTATGTACAAGAATATAACTACTATAATACTGCCTCCTATGTACAAGAATATAACTACTATAATACCTGCTCCTATGTACAAGAATATAACTACTATAATACTGCTCCTATGTACAAGAATATAACTACTATAATACTGCCTCCTATGTACAAGAATATAACTACTATAATACTGCTCCTATGTACAAGAATATAACTACTATAATACTGCTCCTATGTACAAGAATATAACTACTATAATACTGCCTCCTATGTACAAGAATATAACTACTATAATACTGCTCCTATGTACAAGAATATAACTACTATAATACTGCTCCTATGTACAAGAATATAACTACTATAATACTGCTCCTATGTACAAGAATATAACTACTATAATACTGCTCCTATGTACAAGAATATAACTACTATAATACGCTCCTATGTACAAATAATATAATACTGCCTCTATGTACAAGAATATAACTACTTAATATGCTCCTATGTACAAGAATATAACTACTATAATACTGCTCCTATGTACAAGAATATAACTACTGTAATACTGCTCCTATGTACAAGATATAACTACTAGTAATACTGCTCCTATGTACAAGAATATAACTACTATAATACTGCTCCTATGTACAAGAATATAACTACTATAATACTGCTCCTATGTACAAGAATATAACTACTATAATACTGCTCCTATGTACAAGAATATAACTCTATAATACTGCCTCCTATGTACAAGAATATAACTACTATAATACTGCTCCTATGTACAAGAATATAACTACTATAATACTGCTCCTATGTACAAGAATATAACTACTATAATACTGCCTCCTATGTACAAGAATATAACTACTATAATACTGCCTCCTATGTACAAGAATATAACTACTATAATACTGCCTCCTATGTACAAGAATATAACTACTATAATACTGCCTCTATGTACAAGAATATAACTACTATAATACTGCCTCCTATGTACAAGAATATAACTGCTATAATACTGCTCCTGTGTACAAGAATATAACTACTATAATACTGCTCCTATGTACAAGAATATAACTACTATAATACTGCCTCCTATGTACAAGAATATAACTACTATAATACTGCCTCCTATGTACAAGAATATAACTACTATAATACTGCTCCTATGTACAAAAATATAACTGCTATAATACTGCCTCCTATGTACAAGAATATAACTACTATAATACTGCTCCTATGTACAAGAATATAACTACTATAATACTGCTCCTATGTACAAGAATATAACTACTATAATACTGCCTCCTATGTACAAGAATATAACTACTATAACTACTGCCTCCTATGTACAAGAATATAACTACTATAATACTGCCTCCTATGTACAAGAATATAACTACTATAATACTGCCTCCTATGTACAAGAATATAACTGCTAATAATACTGCTCTATGTACAAGAATATAACTACTATAATACTGCCTCCTATGTACATGAATATACTACTATAATTACTGCCTCCTATGTACAAGAATATAACTACTATAATACTGCTCCTATGTACAAGAATATAACTACTATAATACTGCTCCTATGTACAAGAATATAACTACTATAATACTGCTCCTATGTACAAGAATAGAACTACTATAATACTGCCTCCTATGTACAAGAATATAACTACTATAATACTGCCTCCTATGTACAAGAATATAACCTACTATAATACTGCTCCTATGTACAAGAATATAAACTACTATAATACTGCTCCTATGTACAAGAATAGAACTACTATAATACTGCCTCCTATGTACAAGAATAGAACTACTATAATACTGCCTCTATGTACAAGAATATAACTACTATAATACTGCCTCCTATGTACAAGAATAGAACTACTATAATACTGCTCCTATGTACAAGAATATAACCCAAGGCCCCAAGGTCTAGCATCTTAATAATAGGATGCTGGTTAAATAACAAAGAAAATAACTCAATACATGTATGGCAGTGTATTGTTCAAGCAATCGTGATTTCAATTCCCTTTCTAATCCAAGTTTAAAAAAAAAAAACTTCATAAAACAATTTCATAAGATTTGAAAAAGCACAAATATTAAAAATGAAAAAAAAATGTTTTGACCTATTATCATATAAAAATACACAATCAGTATTGCCGAATCAAAAAGTTCCAAGCTGCTAAAATATTAATAACATTTCTTGCATGGTGAGTGCTATAGAAACAAAAAACTCCCAATGCCATAAGTAATATCACCTCACTCCTTCCCCCCCCAACCAAAAATGAAAAAAAATAATCACCAAAAATTAAATTGTACCCCAAAATCGTACCAATAAAAATGACAGCATACGGTACTACGGTAGAAATGTATTTTTAATGTTTTTTTTTTTTTTTAACATAGTAAAACGTAGCAAAATCTATTAAAACTTGATATCCTTCAATTTGCACAACGAAGGTAACATATGATTTGTATTTCACAATGGATGCTGCACTGTCAATGAGGCGAGGTGAGGCCATTGCCTCAGGCAGCACCAGGTAGGGGCAAGAGGGGGGCAGCGGAAGGGCCATGGGCAGGGACGGATTGGGAACTAAAAGTGGCCCTTGAAAAAAAATCATAAGAGTGGCCCCATGATGTAGGTACGTCCAAACTGACAGAAGGCGGGGCAACATAATTAGTCAGGGCCAACAGAAGAAGGCAGGGCCAGCAATACCATAGTGTAGAGCAATATACCGCCCCAGCTGAACCAAATACCACAGTGCAGCACAAAATACTGCCACTTCAACTGTATTCAACTGTATCGCTGTCCTGAGGACATGGATACAGTTGAATTCATGAAGGACACCTACGGCTGCTGGCCCGGTGTGTAGGAGAGAATCATATCATTAAGTACCTGGCTGGTGGCTGTGAGAAGGGCTTGGGTGGCCCTCCTAGGGATCGGCCCAACAGGAAATTTCCCTGTAGGGTCTAGGCCAATCCTCCCTTGGCCATGGGCTCATTTCTATATTTAATTACATCGCTGTCCTCAGGACCGCAATACAGTTGAATGCCGCGACGGGGCGCGGGAGCGATGTCCCTCTGGCCCACCGTTGCCTCTAATAAGATTTGGTCCTAGTTCCTGTAGCCTATGAGAGGCCAGTGTCATCATCATCGCGCTGCCTGAGCCGGGCTGCATAGAGCTCAGGGCACAGACTAGAAGAGGTCCGTGTCTTGTACTGCATCGCTGGCAGCAGAATGGAGGTAAGTTTTTGAATTTATTATTTTTAGTTGGCAGCATGCTGTTGGGCCACAATGGGGTGTGGGTCATTATTGGAAAAAGCACTATGGGGACAGGACATTGCGGCTGTAAAAAGAAGCATTTTGGTACTGGCACACATTATAAGGGGGCCACTATGGGGACATCCATTCTACTGGGGGCACTAAACAAGTTTTTTGTACTGACACACTTTATAAAGGAGCATTTTTTGGAAAATTAGGAAACTAAGATGTCTGTTTGTAAAACTTTGCAGAGTCTAGAGATGGCTGAAAGAAATCATCATGGCGGTCTGGTCTGAATAGAGAAGATAAAGAAAGAGAACATCTACATTAGAGGAGACATCACTGGATGTAAGAGGTAGGGGGCGCTGTATTAACCTGCATGTGTTGTATCTCTGTATGTAATGTTTTCCAAGCATGTCTTTAATAGTAGGGCTGGAGGGAAGGGGTTAGGTTAAGAAATTGGCATTGGGTGGGGTGGGGGGTGCGCCATTTTAGTTTTCGCCTTAGGCAGCAGAAAGGCTAGGTGCACCTCTGAGCACAATGTAACTGTGATATATTTTTTTTTTTCTTGGCCCAAAAAATATATTTTTAAAGCAATATATTATATGGAACATTAAATAGTAACATGAAAAAAAACAACGTGTCCAGTGAGAAACAAGGGCTGAAGATCAGATGTGAGAAGATAAAAAAAGTTATGCCTCTTGGACGGCAGAGGTAAAGAAACAAGATGTCGTCACCGAAAATTGGCATGGCCCTGAAGGGGTTAAAATAAAAACTAAAGGTTACAAAATAAAAAAGAAATTTACATCTGGTGTCACTCATTACTTTTTCACCTGACAAGTCCCCAGCAAAAAAAGAGAAAGAGAATAAAGCCGTACAAAAAAATACATCGAAATATCACCTTTTTTAATGCGCTTGTTCTGCGAGGATATTCTGATATTGGTATCAACAATGTGTCGCAGGGAGTCATTATCCACAAGATCCCAGACTGATCCCCGCTCCTTCAGATAAGAACATGCATATTAATAGGCTGCATATTCTGAATCTATCTGCAGCGCTTCAGGGTTCTCCAGGTTATAGGTGCCACCTAGTGGTCAATGAGAAGAATGCATGCAGCTTTTTTGTGCTATTATACTGTCTCATAAAAACAAAATAGAGAAATAGAGATAAGCAAAGCACTCGAGATTCAGCTTGGTTCAGGTTCAGAGTAAGGCATCATGCACACGACCGTTGTGTGTTTTGCGGTCCGCAAATCACGGATCCGCAAAAGACGGATGGCGTCCGTGTGCGTTCCGCAATTTGAGGAACGGCATGGACAGCCATTGATATAACTGCCTATTCTTGTCTGCAAAACGCGGAGAAGAATAGGACAGGTTATATTTTTTTTGCGGACCACGGAACAGAGCAACGGATGCGGACAGCACACGGAGTGCAGTCCGCATCTTTTGCGGCCCCATTGAAGTGAATGGATCCGCATCCGAGCCGCCAAAACTGCAGCTCGGATACGGACCAAAACAACGGCCGTGTGCATTAGGCCTAAATGGTAACACAAAGGTCCTTACTTCAGGCAGAGCTATCCAAAAAAAACAGGTTCTTCTCACCAGTGGTGTGGTTAGGATAGAGCAGAAGACCTCAGCTACAGAGCTTGTCCAGCGGAACAGAGAAAGTCTCCTATTTAGTCTCTGTTTCTCACACACCGCCAGCACCCCATGCTCTGTTTGCGTTCTGGGATATGTTTATCCTCAGGATAGGTCATTAATATCAGATTGGTGGGCATCCGACACCCGGCACCCCCGCCAGCGCAGCCTTACCTTGATTGTTTACCTGCTCGCCATCAACATCCCAGCGGTGAGCAGGAGTAATTTCAAGAAGCTGTCCTATTCACTACTATGGGACAGCTTCTTCCTGTAGCAGCTGATCGGCGGGGGCGGGGGGATGGGTTGGCGTTTGTCGGACCCCCACCAATCTGATGTTGAAGAGCTATCCTGAAGATAGGTCATCAATAAAAATATCCCAGAAAACTCCTTTAACTAATGCCAGTTGAAAACCCTTGATGGAGTCTGGGAGCGACCTTCCCTCCCAAGGTCTTCAGTGACTCCTAAAACCCGGACCCACATTCCAGTTAAAGGAAACGCTCACAAAGTAACCTATTGTTACTGGTGCCTCACCAAAGCTCACAGCCTCAGTGACACATACACATCATCCAGGACTTCCCCTCCTGGATTATTACAAAGCTGAAAGAAATGATCCCATTTGATTGGGAGCAGCAGCAGTGCAGTGTGGATGTGGAAAGGGTGCGGTACGGATATAGTGGCACGTGGCCATAATAGTAGTGGCAGTATAGGATGGAACAAACAAGGCAGTAGAACGGCTGTCTATGGGTAGTAGTAGTAGTAATAGTAGGGTTACCATAGATCCGGTTTTAAGCCGGACGGTCCGTCTTTCTGATCCCCTGGACGAACGCAGGGGTGTCCTTTTTAACATCTCATGCTCAGACAGCAGAACTATGCTGAGCATGAACTGCAGGGATAAAATCACCCTCCCCGCAGCTGACCACGCAGCTAACCCAAAGTTCGTTCTGCATTTCATTTTTTCAATCTCCGTCAGCTGCTACCAGGGGAGGGGGCAAAACCTACTGGAGTCAGGGCGTGGATTAGCGGAGCGAGGGGGCAGGGTTGTAATATCCGCCTTTTGAGGATGGTCTGATTGGCCACCCTAAGTAATAGTAGCAGTAGTAGTGGTGGTAGTGGCAGATGCTTTGCAGTAATAGTGGTGGCAGTAAGGGGTTAGCAGCAAGGAGCAGAAGCCATGTGGTACATGTTGCAAGGCAGGCAGCAGCATGATGGAGGCAACAGCAGCCTTATGTAAAATGATGGTTGGCAGGCTACAGCAGTGGCATGATGGCGACAGTGGCATGATGCAGGTAGGATGGCAGGCAGACAGTGGCAAGATGGGGCACCGCCAGCAAGGCGAGATCTATTCATTGGCCTCAGTGTGAAAATCCTCACTATTCCTGGCTTGGTTCGTTTTGACAAAAATTATATTTTGGACACCGGCGGAGGAAAACTTGGTCTGTTTTGGTGTCACCTCTCCCAGGTCGATCAGCTCCAACATGGAGTGGTAACGCTTGACTTGACATAGGTGATAGGAAGGAGAGGGAGTGTGAGCAACGCTGTGTCCTGCTGCTGTTAGGGATGGGACTGTGTCCTTGGAGAAGGAGGTGGATAAGTGCTTGCTGTGGGAGCCAGGCAGAAACAATTTTGGGGGGTCAAAGAGAACTGGCTGGGGTGCTGCCTCCCCACTGCTGCAAAAAACATTGACCCGTAACTACTACTCCAGGTGTCCAGGTGCAGCTTGGAGAGGCCTAAGTATGGAGTGCCCCACGTTCTCTGCCACATGAGAGTACAAGGCACATATGCGAGTGCACCGCCAGCAACGTGGTCAGGTGGGTGTTCAGCTTGTAGACAAGCTAATTGCTGGTGGAGAAAAGTTTTTTCATGGCCAAACGTTCCCTTATAGATGTCTCATGATAGAGCCAAGGAGAAGGAGGAATCTGAGCAGGAGAAGAAGAGGGTGATGATGACAAAGATTCTGTATTGCTTGGGGATGCGGGTTGGCTGCCACAAAGACGACCAGGAGAAGTAGGACAGAGTTGCTCTGATTGGGAATGCAGGCCAGTTGTATTTTTCCAAAGGATCCGGTAATGCTGCCTTATGTGGTGCAGTAGACCTCTGATACCTATGGCTGCTGCTACGGCTTAATTTAATCTTGCACACCACTGTGATTTTGTGTTTCTGCCTTGTTGAGGAAAAAAAGACATACGGGAGTTGCGCACACAGAGCTACATGCAACCGAGCTCTGGCACGTTTTGGGCCTGACCCACAGTGTCAGTGGCATCACCAGATGCCAAGGCAGACGTAGCTCTGGCTGTTCTTTGGGTGGTACATGGCCTCAGCTCTTTATTGCTGCCATCATCACCCTCCTCCTCTGTTACCTCCTCCTCAGCACCCCGATCCAGCTCCCAGGTCCTGTCCAGCACCCTCCCTGTCGCTTTTATCAGACAGTGAGATCATGGTAGTGTCACGGACATACGGACATCCCAGCGACAGTGGATCTGTGAGACTGGCAACACGTGCTTTGATCTGACAGGTTTCCTTGTGGATCAATAGACGTCTGTGCTGTTTCTGATACTGGCCACATCTCTAACCTCCAGGTGTTGCTATTGTGGTCATTTAACTTTCCTTATTTATACTTGCTTCTCCCACAATGCTGTGCGGTTTATAGCTTCAGTGGTATCTGTGGTCTGCTGGTGTTTGGTTCTCGGCTGAGTTCCTGTTGCTGCCATAATTACTGGAAAGTTAAGTGTTTCCGTTCCCTTTTGCATTTTGTTTTGGTTTATCTGTGTGTTGTTTTTCCCCTGCCCTTTGTTGTAGGCCTGAGGAAGACTCCTGTTCGTCCTTCCTTTCTGGAGGAACCGGTAGTCTCAGCCCTGTCTCTATCGCCAGAGTCTTATAGGGTGAGTTAGGACTCTAGGTACTCCTGCGTATGAACTCACCTACCTCTGGGGTCTGTTCATACTGATAGCCAGTCATGACTGTTACTAGGGATTTGACTAGGGGTGTCCTTATTGCTTCCCTTGCTTTTAGGCCTTCTTACTTGTTCCCTCTCCTTCATCTGGTGTGGTGTCTCTCTCCCACACATGGGTGTGACAGGTAGGCTCCTGGGCCCCCCTTCCCTGCTCTGCATTTTCCCAGACTCCCGACGTTGCGGCCCCCATCATCAATGCCATGGCTAAAGGTGCCACAGCTATATATGGAGTCCCCCAGCCTCCTCCTGAACCTCCTCCCCAGGGCTGCCCAAACAGTGATGGCTCTCACACAAGTCGTCAACAGGGAGACTCTCTTGGCTATCTTTCCTAGGGCATGGTGAGGTTTTCTTGGCATTTCTAAGGAAAAAGGAAGGTGCCCCACTAGTAAGGGGCAGTGAAGACTGAGAGGACTCCACTGAAAAGCCTTCTCTGGGACTGCAAGGAGGAGGAGCAGGAGGAACGCTGGCATCCATCCCACAATCTCATTCTCTTTCTCAACTATAATGTTGCGCCTTTCCGAAGCCAGCAGGGACAACTGCAGCCCACTACTACTACCATTACTTCTGGCCGGATAGTTGGTGCTACTATTACCCACATTCTGGCTCTGGGTTTTTTGTTTGGAATCCTTCCGTAGCTCTAACATTTTTGCACCTCGTGAATAATGTTGTGCGCTACCCTGTGTATTGGTGTAGTAATCACCTACATGCTCAGGGGCATAGCTATAGGGGGGTGCCGAGGTAGCAGTCGCTACTGGGCCCAGGAGCCTGAGGGGGCCCAATGACCCTTGTGCCACATATGAAGACACCAGTATTATATAAAGTGCATGCTGGTCAAGTTACACCTCTGGCTGGAGGGAAGGGTTTAGGTCAAGAATTTGGCATGGGGGAGGGGGTGCCTCAGGCAGCATGAAGGCTATATGCTCCCCTGCCACTGGCCACAAAGCACTGAGAAAGGGGGGCCCAAGCAGAACTCTTGCACCACGGCCCATGACCCTTTAGCTACGCCCCTGTACATGCTGGTTTTAATAGTTTCAAAAACCCCAACAAAAATGTAATTGGAAGCGGAGAGAGAAATAAACAGAAATGGATTTAATATTATTTAAAATAAACAAATATATTATCTATGTGAGATGCCCTGACATGGAGGTCGGACAAGTATTTCAGCCCTTGTCACTGAGATTTAAAATGCTACATCCAGGGGCAGACTGGGAACTTAAAGTGGCCCCATGTTGTAGGGGGTCCAAATTGACAGAAGGCGGGGCAACACAAGTAGGTGGGGTCAGCAATACCATAGCACAAAATACCATATAGCGCAGTGCAGCACAATATATTGCCGCAAAAGCTATCTCTCTGTGGTGGCCATCAATAGCTGCCATTTTCTGTTCATCTTTTCAAGTTGTCTCTGATTAGGACAGTGTTTCCCAACCAGTGTGCCTTCAGCTGTTGCAAAACTACAACTCCCAGCATGCCTGGACAGCCTTTGGCTGTGCGGGCATGCTGGGAGTTGTAGTTTTGCAACAGCTGGAGGCACACTGGTTGGGAAACACTGGATTAGGATATGGATCAGGAGGCTTAGGAGGTGAGATACAGGCCACAGTTGAATTCAGAAGGGCATGTGCAATCGCTGGCCAGATCCATGAGTACCTGATGCTCACAGCTTTAATTACGCCTGAGAGCTCATTATGTATCCAGCCTGTGACAGAGAGGACGGCTTGGTGGCCCCCTGGGCATCAGCCCACCGGGAAATTTCCCTGTAAGGTCTATGGCCAATCTGCCCCGATTACATTGATGGTAAGTTTTGAGCTTATTCCATCATAGCCTTTGCGTCACAATACAGTGACTACACCAGCAGAATAGTGAATTCAGCTCTGGAGTATAATACAGGATTTAACTCAGGATAAGTAATGTAATGTATGTACACAATGACTCCACCAGCAGAATAGTGAGTGCAGCTCTGGAGTATAATACAGGATGTAACTCAGGATCAGTACAGGATAAGTAATGTATGTACACAGTGACTGCACCAGCAGAATAGTGAGTGCAGCTCTGGAGTATAATACAGGATGTAACCCAGGATCAGTACAGGATAAGTAATGTATGTACACAGTGACTGCACCAGCAGAATAGTGAGTGCAGCTCTGGAGTATAATACAGGATGTAACTCAGGATCAGTACAGGATAAGTAATGTATGTACACAGTGACTCCACTAGCAGAATAGTGAGTGCAGCTCTGGAGTATAATACAGGATGTAACTCAGGATCAGTACAGGATAAGTAATGTATGTACACAGTTACTGCACCAGCAGAATAGTGAGTGCAGCTCTGGAGTATAATACAGGATGTAACTCAGGATCAGTACAGGATAAGTAATGTATGTACACAGTGACTCCACTAGCAGAATAGTGAGTGCAGATCTGGAGTATAATACAGGATGTAACTCAGGATCAGTACAGGATAAGTAATGTAATGTACACAGTGACTGCACCAGCAGAATAGTGAATTCAGCTCTGGAGTATAATACAGGATGTAACTCAGGATCAGTACAGGATAAGTAATGTAATGTATGTACACAGTGACTGCACCAGCAGAATAGTGAGTGCAGCTCTGGAGTATAATACAGGATGTAACTCAGGATCAGTACAGTATAAATAATGTAATGTATGTACACAGTGACTGCACCAGCAGAATAGTGAGTGCAGCTCTGGAGTATAATACAGGATGTAACTCAGGATCAGTACAGGATAAGTAATGTAATGTATGTACACAGTGACTGCACCAGCAGAATAGTGAGTGCAGCTCTGGAGCATAATACCGGATGTAACTCAGGATCAGTACAGGATAAGTAATGTAATGTATGTACACAGTGACTGCACCAGCAGAATAGTGAGTGCAGCTCTGGAGTATAATACAGGATGTAACTCAGGATCAGTACAGGATAAGTAATGTATGTACACAGTGACTCCACCAGCAGAATAGTGAGTGCAGCTCTGGAGTATAATACAGGATGTAACTCAGGATCAGTACAGGATAAGTAATGTAATGTATGTACACAGTGACTGCACCAGCAGAATAGTGAGTGCAGCTGTGGAGTATAATACAGGATGTAACTCAGGATCAGTGCAGGATAAGTAATGTATGTACACAGTGACTGCACCAGCAGAATAGTGAGTGCAGCTCTGGAGCATAATACCAGATGTAACTCAGGATCAGTACAGGATAAGTAATGTAATGTATGTACACAGTGACTGCACCAGCAGAATAGTGAGTGCAGCTCTGGAGTATAATACAGGATGTAACTCAGGATCAGTACAGGATAAGTAATGTAATGTATGTACACAGTGACTGCACCAGCTGAAATCAGTACAAGATAAGTTTATGTAATATTGAGCAAATCTTAGTTAATATAAAAATGGAAGTGGGGCACACTCTTAAGTAGAGGGATCTTTATTACAAATTATTTTGAATAAGTTGACAAAATAAAATAGATATTAAATTCAACAATGTTTAAGACAGCAGAGAATAAAAGGGGGTAACAATAAAACAGTAAAAATGAATTAAATTACAATCAGCATAAATATGTATCCCAATTTATAAATATTCGAATATTCGGATGTCCTGTAATAATCGAATACATTTTCGTAAAAGTTTTCATAAAAATCTTATCTTTCACTGGTATTGGCTTGGCGCATTCCTTCACATGCGAAATATTGAGGAGATAAATAGTCGGATGGAAAGTTGTTTTAAATTATGACCAGTCTCTTTTATACAACATTCAATGATAAATACAAAATTCTCATATTGTGAATGATCGCAAGTTGACGAATAGTCAATTTAAAGGATAGTATCAAAGTACATGCGTATAGTCGCCAAAGTTCCAAGCATGTATGGCTTTCAATATTTCAGGCAGACAATATTGTGACTGCTAATACGCACAGCGGCGTCCCGCTGTATTTAGTTGAGAAGCGATCGCTTATATGGATTATATGTAAGCTTACCCGGAGGTCTTTGAACTGGACGGTTAGCCCTCGACTCGGCGTACTTTGTTTGTAAGGTCCCGGTCTCAAGGGCTGTTGCTTCAGATTTAAATTTTCGCGCCAACCGGTCTTCAATGTCGTGGTGCTTGTTTAAGCAGTTCCTTATTCTTATGGCCATAACTCCAGAAACATTTAAGAGAGGTGAGAGGCACCCAAGCATCACGTCAGACCATTTAAAACTGTTTACATCAGCCTGGTCTGTGTGCTAAATGACCTGCAAGGATACCTGACCACAGATGTCATCTTCTTGCTTGGGCCAGGGGGCATCTACACTGGACGAGGGACCAGTGGGCCTCAGTGCTGTTTACTGATGAAAGTCGATTCACGCTGCGCAGAAATGATGGCCGCCAACGATGTAAGAGACATCAAGGAGAGCACTATGCATCAGCCACTGTTCCAGATGAGCCTTTGGTGGTGGTGGTGTTACAGGGTGGGCAGGTGTGACTAGTCAATACAGAACTGCCCTACACTTTGTGAATAGTCCAGTGACAAGCCCATACTACTTATAACATCATTAATCCAGTCATTGTGCCTCTATATGAACAAGACAGGCCTAATTTCATCTTCATCGATGACAATAAGCCAGCTCATCGAGGCCCATCATTAGAGAACGTCTGCTGGAGACTTGAGGACATCAAATGGAGTGGCCTACACTTTCTCCAGACCTGAATCCCATTGAAAACCGATAGGATCAGCTGAGTCACCGCGTAGAGTCTTGTAACTCTGAACCTCAATGACCTGAGGGCCACCCTTCAAGAAGAGTGGGATGCCATGCCTCAGCAGACAATAAGAAGACTCGTGAACAGTAGTGTTGATCGCGAATATTCTAATCGCAAATTTTTATCGCGAATATTGGCACTTCGAGAATTCGCGAAGATGTAGAAAATAGTGCTATATATTCATAATCGCGAATATTCTAGATTTTTTTTTTCATCCGTAACCTCCCTTCTTGCTTGTGCACCAATGAGAAGGCTGCAATATCTTTGTCAGAGCTTAGCAACATCCCTAGCAACCAATAGGAAAGTTGTTTACCCCTTACTATATAGGAAACTCCCCAGCAGCCATTTTCTGCTTCTTTTTTTTTTTTTGCAGTTCTGAGAGAGCGAGCAGTGACATTGCTGTGCTCTGTGCTTTCATCTGGATCCTATTCCTTATCCAATCAATTACATTAGATAGTTAGCTTATATATATAATGCAGATAGTGGGATACAGTCAGTGTAGGTTAGATCCTGATATAGTGTAGCTGGTTCCAGTGCAGGGTGTTAGGTAGTGTGATAGGAATTACTGTTTCTCTGCTGTCCATACATACATGCTACAGACATAGAGCTGTGATGTCACAACAATACTTAGTGCACCAATCAGTAATATCTACTCAGACCTGATAAAATGTAAAGTTGCATGTATTGCGCAAAAAATATGCGCATCATTAGTGCCGATTTGCACAATCGCGAAAATAATGACAGGAGATCACGAATTCTAGAATTCAGGAATGTATTGCGTATATTATGCAAAAAATTCACGAAATATTGCGAAAACTAATATTGCCTATGCCGCTCATCACTAGTGAACAGCAGGCGATGTCGTTGTCAAGCTGTAATTGATGATCAAGGCCACAGGACAGGTTCTAAAGACACTGACATTTTGTGGCGGTATACCCACCACTGGTGTGAGCTTTTGTTTCCATAAATTGTTTGACATGAGGAAATCACTAGGGATGAGTAAATAAACTTCGGATGAAACATCCGAAGTCGATTCGCATAATACTTTGTTTGAATACTGTACGGAGCGAGCGCTCCGTACAGTATTAGAATGTAACATAGTAACATAGTACATAAGGCCGAAAAAAGACATTTGTCCATCCAGTTCGGCCTGTTATCCTGCAAGTTGATCCAGAGGAATGTATTGGCTCCTATGAGCCAAAGTTATTACTTTGTGAAGTCTTGCGAAACTTCACATAATAACTTCATAACAAAAACATAAAAAAACATTTCCTGAACTCGGGTTCGGATCCATGGAACCCGAGTTCAAGAAATGTCTCACAAGACTTCGCTAAGTAATAACTTCAGGCTCCTAGGAGCCAATACATTCTATTACTGTATGGAGCGCTCGCTCCGTACAGTATTCAAACAAAGTATTATGAGAATCGACGATGTTTCATCCGAAGTCGATTCGCTCATCCCTAGAAATCACCATTGCGGCTTCTACTTAAATGCCCGACTTTCATGATATAATATCACTGGAACTTTTTAAGTTTTCTATAAATTTCACCCGAAAGCCAAATGTCCTTAAGTTTTTGTGATAGTGTATTTTACTGCCTGTAGAAGACAATATATCCCAAACAAGTTTTCGGCTGATTGCTATTTCATATGCATAGCTGGCTTAACTGTACTTAATAGAAAACTGAAACACAAATACCAGTATTCTTCTCCTAATGTTACACCCACTGAAGTAGAAGAAGCTGAGAAATGAAGTGTTGTTTGTAGGATCCTCACACCATACAGCTGCCTTATGTGTCACAAATAGATTTCATTTTATCCTGAAGCAGAGGACACAAACTCCCCAGTGACCACACCATTCATTAGAGATGAGTGAATTTATCAAAAATTCGATTTGGCCGGTTTGCGGAATTTTCCCCAAAAAATTAATTCGATCCGAATTTATTCATGGCGAATCGCGTAAAAAAACGGCTAATTCCTGGCTGCAAAGAGCCTTTATAGTGGTGTAGAACACTGTGCCTGTATAATGGTGTAGAACACTGTGCCTGTATAGCGGTGTAGAACACTGTGCCTGTATAGCGGTGTAGAACACTGTGCCTGTATAGCGGTGTAGAACACTGTGCCTTGCAGTAACAGACATAGGGAGTCTGCTGTGGTAGTGAAATAATACTGTGAGTCCGTATGACATGCAGATGACAGGCGTCGCTCTTAGAATCACTGCACACTTCACTTATTTGGGCAGTCAAGGGGCCAAAGCTGACCAAATAACTCAAGTATGAACTCAGCCTTACAGGTCAATGTTAGCGTCAAGATGAAGCGCACTCCTTTTACACCGTCCTCAGCTGATTCCACATAGATGTCTACAGAACCTGTTCTATTAAACGCTTATACAAGTAGAGCCCCCGACAGAGTGCAGAGGGTGTCAGCAGCAAGTTTGTGTTGACGTTACTGTTTATTTTGCCCTTCCTCTGATTCGTCAAAACAATATCCTCCAAAAAACGGATCCTGTCTGTGGAGCATCCGCCTTCACTCAGTCAGCATTTGGTCAGTAATCCATCAGTATTGCTAAAGTAAAAAAAACAGGAGTGGATCCAAAACAGAGATGACATTTGAATGGAATATTTGCTTGTCTTGCAGGTCTTACTGCTGTTACATAGACAGGATCTGTTGTACGTCTCATTTTTCCTTCCTTCTGACAGATCAGCAGAAGGGTCAAATAAATGATAATGTCAGCCAGGCCGAAAGGCAAAATAGTGGCCCAGTCTTGAAGAGGGGAGGGTGGGAACAGCATGAGAAGTCCACAGAGTGGACCTATGACATAGTGGTGAGGTGAAAGCATCAGGAGGAGGCCACAGAGTGGTACAATGACGGTGTGGGGGTGGCAGCAGCATCAGGAGGCCACAGAGTGGCACAATGACAGAGTTTGGAGGTGGGGGCACCAGCATGAGGAGGCCACAGGGTGGCACAATGACAGAGTGTGGAGGTGGCGGCAGCAGCATCAGGAGGAGGCCACAGGGTGGCAGAATGACAGAGTGTGAAGGTGGTGACAGCTGAATCATCAGGAGACCATAGAGTGGCGCAATGACAAAGTGTGGAGGTGGCAGCAGCAGTAGCAGCATCAAGAGGAGGCCACAGGGTGTCACAATGACAGAGTTTGGAGGTGGTGGCACCAGCATGAGGAGGCCACAGGGTGGCACAATGACAGAGTGTGGAGGTGGCGGCAGCAGCATCAGGAGGAGGCCACAGGGTGGCAGAATGACAGAGTGTGAAGGTGGTGACAGCTGAATCATCAGGAGACCACAGAGTGGCGCAATGACAAAGTTTGGAGGTGGTGGCAGCAGCATCAGGAGGAGGCCATAGGGTGGCAGAATGACAGTGTGGAGGTAGCACCAGCATCAGGAGGCCACAGGGTGTCACAATGACAGAGTTTGGAGGTGGTGGCAGCAGCATCAGGAAGAAGGCCACAGGGTGGCACAATGACAGTGTGGAGGTGGCACCAGCATTGGGAGGCCACAGAGTGGCACAACGACAGAGCATGGAGGTGGCAGCAGCAGCATCAGGAGGAGGCCACATGGTGGCACAATGACAGAGTGTGGAGGTGGCAGCAGCATCAGGAGACCACAGAGTGGCAAGGTGACATAGTGTGGAGGTGGCAGCAGTATCAGGAGACCACAGAGTGGCAAGGTGACATAGTGTGGAGGTGGCAGCAGCATCAGGAGACGACAGAGTGACCCGGTGACAGAGTGGGGAGGTGGGTGGCAATACCAGTACCCGCTAAAGAAGGTGGGTGAAAGAAGGAGCACTTGGCATCAGATGTGTGGCATCAGGCGGGTGGTAGCATCAGAATAGTAGCTGAGGCAGGTAGCCAGAAGAAACCGGTCTCTTTTGTCAAAGTGTTGGTGTGGCACCATGGATGATCTAGTCTAAAGCATCAGGCATTGGTGGGTGGAAATCCTGGCTGATCAATGCCTGATTTATCTTAACAAATGTCAGTCTCTCCACATTTTGGGTGGACAGGCGAGTTCTTCTTGGGGTAACTATGGCACCCGCCACACTAAACACCTGCTCTGATGCCACACTGCTGGCCGGGCAGAACAGCTTTTCCACGGCAAACTCTGCCAGTTGCAGCCACAAATCCAGTTTGACCGCCCAGTAGTCCAGCGGATCTTCAATGACGGCTGTCAGGGTTCTGCTCTACGTCTAGCTGCTGGTGAGTAGTTTCTTCACTACGCAGGTGAAAAAAGCTGCTCATCAGCGACTCTACACTCAGGCTACTGCAGATGGCGCTGGTACTGCTCCTGCCACCCCACCGCTCCCCAGCAGCCATGGCAGTGGAACGTGAGTGCAGAGGGCCCCCTCGGTGAGACCTGCGAGAGGATGGATGATGGCACAGATAGGCAGCGGCCAACTGACTACATAGGATGTCTCTATAGTAGTTCAGTTTGTTCTCCCTCTCTTCGAGTGTAAAAAAGGCCCCCGTTTTGGACCGGTAGCGAGGCTCCAACAAGGTGGAGAGCCAGAAGTCCTCCCTCTGCCAAATGGTGACAATTCGGCTGTCATTACGCAAGCAAGTGAGCATGCATCGGGCCATTTGTGCAAGTGACTCGGAGGGACTCCCTGCCTCCATCTCCACTGCATACTGCCATGGTGTGTCTGGGTCCTCTGCCACATCGCCATGTAGCTCCTCTGGTTGCTCCTGCTCCTCCTCTCCTGTCACCTGTGTATAAAAATCACCCATTTCGCTACAAATTGCTTGTGCTTCAATGTCCTCCTCCTCCTCCAGTTCAGCCCCCACAGGGCTCATGTGGCCGCGAGATCTAGGCACCACGTCTCCAGTCCCCTGTCCAGACAGATTTACCAGCATCTGTTCCAGGACATGAAGCAGTGGAATGACGTTGTTCATCCCATAGTAGTGGAGACTGACAAATAACGTGGCCTCCTCAAAAGGCCTGAGCAAACGGCAGGTGTCATGTCTGAGCTGCCACTGGCTGACATCAAAGTTACACAGGGGAGTACTCCTGTCCGCTTGGATCATCAAGAAATGGTTGATGACCTTTCTCTGTTCATATTGTCGGTCCAACATATGGAGGGTGGAATTCCAACGGGTGGAAACTTTGCATATCAGTCTATGTTGGGGGATGCCGTTCTGCCGCTGCAACTCAAGGAGGGTGTGCTTTGCGGTGTACGAGTGGCTGAAGTGCATGCAAAGTTTTCTGACCATTTTTAGGATGTCTTGCAGATGGGTAGAAGACTCCAGGATTCGCTTGAGAACCAGACTGAAAATGTGTGCCATGCAGGGCGCATGGCTCAGCCCTCCTTGACGCAGCGACGACACCATGTTCTTCCCGTTGTCGGTCACCATGGTTCTAATTTTGAGTTGTCGCGAAGAAAGCCAGTATTCGATTTCTTGATGAAGGACACAGAGCAGTTCCTCCCCTGTGTGACTCTGTTCGCCCAAGCAAACGAGGTGCAGAACAGCATGACACCGCCATGCCCTGCACATGTGGTATGCCGGAGGGGCACTGTGAATTTTCCCTGCAGTGGAGGCTGAGGACACGGTGGAAGATGAGGAGGCAGAGGCGGATATTGTCGCAGGATCAACGGCCTGAGAACGTGGAGGCGGAAGCAACATCACCTTGCCAAGTTGCTGGTGTGGCTGTGCAGGAACCACATTCACCCAGTGGGCCGTAAAGGACATGTATTGTCCCTGAGCGTAGTTATAGCTCCACACGTTGGCGCTGCTGTGCACTTTGGTAGACACCAACAGGCTCAAGGACTGGCCCACCTTCTGTTCTACATACGTGTGCAGGGCTGGTACTGCCTTTTTGGCAAATTAATAACGGCTCGGGACCCTCCACCTTGGCTCGGCATAAGCCATCAGTTCTCTGAAAGGTGCAGAGTCCACCACTTTGAAAGGGAGGCACTGCAGCACCAGCAACTTGGCCAGGAGCACATTCAGCTTCTGCGCCGTTGGATGAATGCATGCATACTGTTGTCTCTTGGCAATCGCTTCGGTGATCGATTGCTGACTGAATAACTGACGAAGAGGAGCAGGAGCATCAGGACCAGCAGATGATGGGAAGGACAGACAGCTCCCTGGGGCTGAGGTGGTGGAGCCTTAACTGCCTGAAATCGGGTGCGTGCCACTGGGTGATGCAGTGGTTGCTGCGGCAGGCTGGACCACCACATGGGAGCTATGGTTCTCCCAGGCCACTTTATGGTGACGCTGCATATGTTGATGCAGGGCGGTGGTGCCAACATTGGCATCCTGGCCACGCTTCACCTTTCTGCCCACAGATTCTACAAATGGCCATGCTTACCTCCTCCGGCAGCTTAACAAAAAACTGCCACACCGCCGAGTAAGTGATTTTACCCCCAACACTCCGCACTAACTGACTGTTACTGCCGCTGCTTCCGTGAACCCCTGCACCACTACTTTCCAAGTAGGTAGGCTCCTGCAAAGCGGGTGGTCTACCCAGGGCACATTTGGCTCCCGACCTCCCACTGATGCCAACCTGCTGATTCCAGGCCATGTTAGCGACTAGCTGGCTCCAGCGTTGCCTCCCGGGCGAGCTGCCACCCTCTTCTCCTGCTGTTGATGAAGTCCGTAATTCACCCGGCTCCCAAGTGCGATCAGCTACATCATCATCATCGATTACTGTCTGCACGTCACTGAGGTCCTCCTCAACGGTCTCTGGGTCAGGAGCCTGACCGCAGGCAACACCAGCTCCCACACCACTCTCCTCGTCACTACTTGCTCGCCTACCGGAGGAAGCGGCAGATGTCTCCTCCACATCTTGGCTGGCCAGTAGCTGCTGACTGTCCTCTAGTAGCTCGTCCTCGCTGTATAGTGGAGCTGAGCCCACAGCATACAATACTTCTCTGGCTGAGGGAACAGAAAAGGCAGGTTGAGGACAGGTGAGGGCACAGGGCTCTGCTTCAAAACTGTAGAATGATTCCTCCCTATCCTTTCCCTGAACTTCTAAATAGTTTTTTCAGCACAATAAAGTCTTTCCTATCACTGTCCCTAGCGCCTGCTGACATCTCTCCCTGCACTAAGTACACTGGAAAATGGCAGAATCCAAGATGGCTGAGGCTATTCATAGGGCTGTCATATCGCAGGGGCTGGCTGCTGATTGGCTGCATGCATGGCATTGTGGGTGATCCCTCGCTCCCAGAGTTCCTTGCTCCATGTCCTAACATGTCCAGCAGCCATTTTAGGAAAAAATTTGATTTGTTACCACGAAGCATGAGTAAATTCGGATTCGGTGCGAATCAAATTTTTCCTGCAATTCAGATCGAATTCCACTTCGTCAACTTTGATTTGCTCATCTCTAGTATTCATGTAAGCCACCAAGACAGCTAAGGCAGCAGGTGAGGACCTCAACATACAGCTCTGCTTCCTGGCTCCTTGTGTGACTTTCAAAGGCGGGGGGGTATAGGTGATTTTAGAGTTGAACCGAGGTCCATCTCTACATTCAATCTCCCGGATACAAGAGTGTCATGTTTATATAAATACTGTTTCACAACTTTGAGACCATATCACAACCTCCCTAATTCCCACACAAATTTGAAATGTTGGCGATTTGCTTTAGACGAATTGCGCAAAAGGGAACTCACCAATTTAATTTTAAAATTCTGTATACTAGTGAGGGAAGCAGGGCAGGGAGTATGAACACAGAGGAACACATGAGCCCGGGAGGAGCCTTGGCCGGAGGGCATGTCCCCCAATTCTTTGCAAGTAAACAGCCAATTATGAGGCAGGATAATGGCTGGTCTATTTGGCTCTGTGCAAGCCGTGAACCACAGATGCCACTGTGAGCTCAGCCAGTAATGTGGGAGGACATGTGTCCCATGTATCTGGCAGACACCAATTACAGACACAAGCCAGCCATCTTTGGGTCTTACAGGGACAATGGAGTGATATATTTAGGTAGGTAGGTTACTAGGTAGAAAATCGGGTTTGATCAATAGGGCGAGCACAGGGGCAGTTAAGTGTACTGGGACTAGGTGTTATACTGAGGAAACCTGTGGGAGCTCTATAACTTCACGTCCTGCACTGACTACACAAATAAAGATCTCATTCAAAGAGACAGTACTATTTTTTTCTGTGCATTAGCCAGCTTTTTTTTCCCCCTAAAACGGGTTATAAAGCTTCTAGTTCATAAGTGTTTTATAGGCATATTCCCAGCACTACCATCAGCAAAACATAAGCTGCACAATTGCGTGTTTTTTTCTCCATAAAACACTTTACTGTGTTAATATACCAGTGTAAATTCTGCCTATTTTAGTGTGTCAATACCAGTGTAAATTCAGTGCATTTTAGTACATAAATATACAAGTGTAAATTCAGCCCAATTTTGTGTATCAATATTAGTGTAAATCCAGTGCATTTTAATGCATCAATATAACAATTCCTCCTCCAAAAAACTGTTGCAGTTTTGCTACCATTTATTAATCAGTGTACCAAACCTGTGACTTGTCATTGTTTAAATAGGCCTCATAATAAAATGTCTGGTAAATGGCAGATGGAAAATGAAACGCCTCGTTGTGCACGAGTAATGAAGTGGGCGGCTGTAGTAGTGCAAACAGCTGAAGCAGCACATTTGCCACCCAACGTCCGGCCAATAGTAGCAGCAGCAGCAGCAGCAGGCCACAGTTCCCCTGGCTTCCAGTAAGTGCTAGATTATTAAGGACAAAGAGGATGAGATTGTGGACTGGATGGCTCACCCCTCATTTCAGTCGCAGAAGGATAATGTGGAGGTCACCTCTGAGTCTGACACCGTGCCTTCCAGCCAGCAGTCACAGCATTACTCCTGCTCCTCCTCCTTACGGCCCCAGAGAAGAGGCTACCAGATTTGTCAATAGGGACAACAGTGGCATCAAAGATCCCCCCCACCCCCCCTTAATATTTATCTTAGAGCAGACGCAATTGATGCAACAAGGGATGTTGTAGCTGTTGGGACCCCACACCAAGAAAGTCCCATTAAGAAGGAAGTAGAAGAGGAGGATGAGGAGCAGGAAGAGGAGGAGTTGCTTGTGCAAGAGGACAAGGCTAATGATGATGACACTGACCGTGATGTCCAATCATCATTGGAGGGCGGAGCTGGAAAGATCTAGGTCTTCAGGCATGGAAAGCTGTATGCTTGCTTATACACTGACAGGCATATCCTTAGCATCAAGCAGTCTGATGATTACAGGATAGCCATGCTTTTAGACTCTCGCTATCAAAGCAAATGAAGGGAAATGTATTCCTGTTGCCAAAACAGAGGCAAAATTGCTGTATTACCAGGATGTACTGTGTATGCAGCTTGCTCAACTTTTGGCGAGCAGACATCTGCTACCCGCATGTCTGGCCAGGAGGCCCCTTACCACCCCTTGCAGAGTCACTCACCTCCCATCCTCTCTGTGACCACAAGTCAAATCCCATGAACATAATGGAACAGTTTTTTCATGTGCCGTGCCAGGCTGACACAAATAGGCAAATGGAGATCTGCCTCCTGAACATCCAAGTTCAATCCTACCTGGACTTTGGCCTTTCTCCTGCACATATCGTGGACTTCTGGGCAGGTAGACTAGAAGAGTGGCCATAACTGGCCCAGTTTGCTAACACTGTAGTGGCTTGTCTAGCCTTCGGTGTTATCTCAGAGAGGGTTTGCAGAGTGGCAGGGGACATGGTGACACCAACAGGGCCGCACCGCCAATTAGGCGAGATTAGGTGATCCCCTCAGGCAGCGCGGCCCTGGTGACAAGTGCGGGGTGCGGCAGGGCACAGGGAGATCAGCGCTTCCATTGTGGAAGCGCTCATCTCCATAGTCATCTGTATCGCCATCCTCAGGACAGCGATACAGATGGATGCTGCGGGGCAGGGGAGCGGCATCTTCCTTCCCCATTCCTCCGATAGGCTGCAGGCACAAGGCTTGCAGCCTATCAGAGGCCGATGCAGGCAGCTCGATGATGTCATCGCGCCACCTGAGCCGTACAGTGCGGGACACAGGCCGGAAAAGGCCTGCATCACATCGCTGCCAGCCTGACGGAGGTAAGTATGTGAGTTTATTATTTTTTTATTGTACAATACAGGAGAGGAGCGCTATGGGGGCACTTGTTACTGGCACATGATTGGGGTGGGCAATTCTTACTGGCACATGATTGGGGGGAATCTATGGGGGGGGACTTCTTACTGGCAGATGATTGTGGGGCACTTCTTATTGGCACATTATTGGGGGACATCTATGCGGGCACTTCTTACAGGCACATTATTGGGGGGCACTCTTTACTGGCACATTATTGGGGGGGCACTATCGGCGAACTTCTTACTGGCACATTATTGGGGGGCACTATGGGGCATCTACTGATGCCACAAATAAGGGGTATTTTATATGGGGGCTCTTTATAGGGGCATTTTATACTGGGACACATTATGGTGGGTACTATGGGAAAGGTGGGAAAGGGGTACTATGGAGTCATCTACGGGGGCACAAAGAAGGGGGTATTTTATACTTGCAAATTATGGGGGACACTGAGGGCATCTACTGGGGCACTATATACTGGCACATTATGGGGGCACTATGGGAACGATAGCTCAACTGGGGCATTAAAAGGAAGTATTTTTTGCACTGGCACACATAAGGGGGCATTTTTTGTACTGTCATATTATAAGGAGAATTATTACTACTGGGGGTCTATGGGGTACATGATTATTAGCATGGGCACCATGGGAGCATTATTACTTCTGGGGCACAGTGGGGACATGTTGGGGGCCCTGTAGGAGCACTATTACTACCATGTGTGCTCTAGCAGAGAATTATTCCTATTGGTGGGACTTTTGGGAGCACTATTACTGTGGGGGCACCTTGGCACAGTATCAGCTTACCACAATTATTTTTGGGGAACGTTATGTTTACACTATTAGTGTCAGGGGCACTATTTGCTGGGCGCAGTTATTTTAGGACACTACATCCCAATGATTATTGAAGGGGCATTATCTGTGTGGTACTAGTATTTTCAGGGGGTTTATCTGTTTCTAAAGTATAATATTGGGGAGCACAGCATTGGGGGTGGTAGGATGATTTGTCCAGAAGATGCGAGAATGATGGAAAAGTAGTAAACAAAAAAATGTTTTTGTCAAACTGCAGAGACGAGAAATGGCTGAAAAATGGTGTCTGGTCTGAAAGGAGATGAGGAAAGAGAACATCTACATCAAAGAGACATCACTGGATGTAAGAGGTAGGGGGCGCTGTATTACCCTGGATGTTCTGTAGTGATATATGTAATGTTAGGAGGGAAGGGATTAGGTTGAGAATTTGTTAGGGGGGAGGGTTCAATTTTCGCCTCAGACAGCAGAAAGGATAGGTGCACCCCTGGACACCCAAACTGACTAAGTTATCCTTCTCCAGGATAGCATGGGTCTATCTTCATACTCCTCTGGCTGAGGCCGATGAATATATCTGCCTTTGCTGACTGTGGTTATTTATCTCCAACCCCATCATGCCACTATCTGCCTGACATCATGTTCCATACTGTTCGACGGCTGCTGCACCCCATGCCTACAGTTGCCTCGCTCCTTCCTGTGGGCACATGCGCCGCGCTACTCTCAGTCTCAGTGACTGGCCCAATTGCTCTTCCCCCTCCAGCACTGGTTCTGGCCACTGGTGTCCTCTGCAGGCCACTGTCTGCCCATCTGCTTCAAAGGCCTCTAGGTCTGCTCTATAGGGCACATATCACTCTCCTCTTAAATCCAAATCTTTCCACAGCCAATGGCAGGCATCCCTAGGCACTTAAGACGCTCTTCCCAGTGGAAGGATACCTGGGCTTTCAGGTTTCTGGTCTCTAGTCACCAGCGAAGGTGTAAGTCTCTGTGTGACTACTTGTGTCCATGCTGCCGCTACTATTAGCTCTAAACAGCTTATTCAGGGCTCTCAAAAGCGGTCCAAAATGGATCAGTTTTGCCCTAATGCATTCTGAATGGAAAAGGATCCGCTCAGAATGCATCAGTTTGCCTCCATTAAGTCACCATTCCTCTCTGTATGCGGACAACAAAACGCTGCCTGCAGTGTTTTTCTGTCCACGATGTGGTCCGTCTCCATTGACTTACATTGTGTGCCAGGACAGATTTGTTTTCTCTGACACAATAGAAAACGGATCCGCCCCTATTGACTTTCATGATCCGTCATGGCTATAGAAAACATAATACAACCAGATCCGTTCATGATGGATGCAGGCGGTTGTATTATGGTAACGGAAGCGTTTTTGCAGATCCATGACGTATCCACAAAAAACACTAATGTGAAAGTAGCCTTACCCTTCTACTTCACACTGTCCTGCTGCTCTCAAAAAATTGGAGAATATTTGGATGCTTGTTCTCAACAAGCCATTGTTTCTTCTGACAATAATGTGTGTATATAAAGAGAGGCAGGGATCTGCCTCCGTTAATGCATTTTTTTTCTAGAGCAATGCTTTAAGAAACCAGTAGCATATGTATTACCCAAGAGGGGGCACTACCATTCTTCAACCTAGCTACTGTCTCTAATGGCCAGCAAAGAATGTGATCTGTGTATTTAATTCCAGGTCCTCTGTGGCTTAATAATGTTATTATGCAACTGTTATTATATGTAATGAGCCTGGTTGCTCAGCAGGTGACAGTGTATCTGCCAGAGAGATCTTTAGATAGAATGGAACCTACCATTTTATTCTCCCCCTTTTGGGCAGAAGTAGGCTAGTCCTGTTTCCTACCAAGGGAGGGATTAGAGGAATATTTAGTCAGTCGAGAGTGGAGAAGTGGAGTTGAGAGTTGGAGCAAGAGCGTGAAGTAGCATGGTGTAGTGAGGGAGCGTTTTCCCATCACTGCTGCAGTTGCTTTGGGAAAGTAGCTCAGAGAGCATCCCACCCCTGATATATATGAAAGGACTTAGTACCTCTGAGAGTTAAAACTGAGCCAAAGACTCAGCAAAATGGGTCACAGGATACCTCACTCTCATAAGAAACAGTAACTGAAGCTGAGAGGAACCAGACTGAAGCCAGAGATTAGTACAGCAACAGAGAGAGAAAGCAAAGTATTCAAATTTGCCTGCCAGTTTACCCTTAGCCTGCTGCAGCCAAGAGAAAGATCAAGTATTGTTTGGATGACACAAGTTTATTCAAGTAAAAACCATTGACCTTTACCAAGTCTGGACTCTACTTACTCCACCAAGTACAACTGCTTTGTTGCTACGGATCCTAACCCCAGGGAGCGACAGTATGCAGGTAGGAGCACCGTGACACAAACTATTATGACCACAACATCTTCACTCTGCATTCCTAAACACTGGGACCCGATCGGCCCCGGAAGGGGGGTGGCCCACCGCACATACCTTCTAAGAAGGCAGTCTACATCACTGCAATAGGGCCAAGGAAGAGGGGGACCCCTGCGCTGAACTCTCTTTTCTGTTCCAATCATGAAAACACTGCATTTTCATGTAGACATGATGGGGGTGCAGAGATTTTACTGATTCTTTTCCAGTTAATTGTAGCTGTATAAATTCCTATGCTCTAAGCTCCCCCTAGTGGTGGCTACAGGCAGACAGTTTTATAATACACTGCCTGAGAGCAGCCACAAACATAGAGCCGAATAGTTTTATCTATGTACTTATACCAGCTGTATATACATTAACAAATATTGTGTTCAGAACACAACATTTATGAATCTGTTCTACAATATTTGATATAGAAGTCGAATAATCAAATGAGGCCAAGGTAGCTCTTTTATTATAATATTGTTTTAACTAAAATGTCCTCTGCTTTATAAAAATAAACGTAAATTTGTAAAAAAAATAATTATTTGCTTTGCCTTTTCAGTTGCCTAGCAGTGTTTGATGCATGCATACTGACAAACTGGGTGGGGCAATGGGGCCCATAATACGTTTTACTGTGGGGTCCCATGAGATCTGTATTTGCCCCTGATAGCGACTAATAGAAACATTAGAATATCATTACAGGCCTGCTCTGCCACCGTATATAAGCTTTAATCAGAGTGTTCCTTTAAAGGCTATGGACACCTTCAGAGGCAATTTTTTTATGATTGCATTTTATTCATTTTTGGGCTAAAAATCTTTTTTTCAATTGGTCTTTATTAAAAATATTGAGTTGTTCTGTCACAAAGGGTTAACTGATTGTCTAGCTGTGCGACTGGTACTTTCACTTTGTGCCGGTCATCTAATAAACCTTACCTTTAAACTACTAAAAGGTCATAAACACTTATTTAAGACTTATCAGTAACATAAGAACTGAGCTATAATGATGGCTTATTATGTAAGAAATCTAAAATAAGGAGCCCGTCAGCTCCCTGCCTGACGGAGCAGAGAGAAAATTCTGATCCCTCTATTACAGCATCTCATCCCTGTACAGAAAAAAGGGCTCCATATTTTTAATAAAAACCAATAAAAAAAACTATTTAAAAAATGTTTTATTTTTAGCTCAAAATGTACAAAAGTATAATACAATAATAATAATCATAAATACTCTCAAAGGTGTCCATAGCCTTTAAGCTGTTTTCCCACGTTTCATTCTTATGATATTTTATCCTACCATTTTGCAAAATATATGCATTTCTTTAGCAATTTCAAAATAATAGTGGTAAAATTGTTTTGTAACATACAATCTGTGAGTTTAGGTTAAACTTTTAGAAGCATTTACGGTACATGGAGTATGCTTGACAAACTGTAGAAAGCCAAGTAAATTGTGTTAGGATTAGTGCAGTGCAATCTAACAAATGGCCACTAGATGTCAGGCTTGTCATTACTCTCATTGTATAGTGGACCCTCTAGGTAAAAACCTCAGCTAGCTAACCAAGATAATGCTTCTTTAATTAAAGGTGGCCATACATATGAGACAAAAGGTGGTCAAACAACTGCTGAAAATCAATAATTTGGTGTACGATTGTTTCGCAATCACAATAGCAAGGGCCCAGTACCTCCTGGACGCCCGCAAAATGAAGGGAGAAGCCGTTCGGGCATGCAAACCAGAATATAACTACTATAATACTGCCTTCTATGTACAAGAATATAACTACTATAATACTGCTTCTATGTACAAGAATATAACTACTATAATACTGCCTCCTGTGTACAAGAATATAGCTACTATAATACTGCTCCTATGTACAAGAATAGAACTACTATAATACTGCTCCTATGTACAAGAATATAGCTACTATAATACTGCTCCTATGTACAAGAATAGAACTACTATAATACTGCTCCTATGTACAAGAATATAACTACTATAATACTGCCTCCTATGTACAAGAATATAACTACTATAATACTGCTCCTATGTACAAGAATAGAACTACTATAATACTGCCTCCTATGTACAAGAATATAACTACTATAATACTGCTCCTATGTACAAGAATATAACTACTATAATACTGTTCCTATGTACAAGAATATAATTACTATAATACTGCTCCTATGTACAAGAATATAACTACTATAATACTGCTCCTATGTACAAGAATATAACTACTATAATACTGCTCCTATGTACAAGAATATAACTACTATAATACTGCCTCCTATGTACAAGAATAGAACTACTATAATACTGCCTCCTATGTACAAGAATAGAACTACTATAATACTGCTCCTATGTACAAGAATATAACTACTATAATACTGCTCCTATGTACAAGAATATAACTACTATAATACTGCTCCCTATGTACAAGAATATAACTACTATAATACTGCTCCTATGTACAAGAATATAACTACTATAATACTGCTCCTATGTACAAGAATATAACTACTATAATACTGCCTCCTGTGTACAAGAATATAACTACTATAATACTGCTCCTATGTACAAGAATATAACTACTATAATACTGCTCCTATGTACAAGAATATAACTACTATAGGGGGCGGAGCCGAGCCACGCTGCTGAATGGCCGCACGAGCTTGAGCTCCTCCAGCATTCCGGCTCATTTACCCTATAAAAGCTTGGATTTTACCTGATTATGGGGAAACCTGGCAAAGAAAAGACAAGAGGAAGCTCAGAGTCTACCCCACAGCGCTCCAGACAGCCTGAAATGGAGAAATTTCTCCGGAAAACGCCGAGAGTTGCCGCACAGAAAGGCGCCAATATGGCGGCGTCTATTGCACAGGACTCTGATGCAGGAGAGCTATCCGATGCGGGCAGCGGCTCCGATACTTCAGACAGGAGGCCCAGAGATTCGCCTCTGTCGGAGCGGACCCTTCGTCGGGTCCTTGAATCGGCCCTTACCCCTCTTAAGCAGGACTTGGCGGACATCAAGGACGATATGAAGCACTTAGGCCAGAGAGTGGTCACGCTGGAGGGTACGCAGGACGCCATTTTAACCTATGAAGGTAAAGCGTCAGAAGTGCTAGCGTCCCATAAAGCCCTACTAAATGAGGCATTCCTGAAATTGGAGGACCAGGAGAACCGGAGTCGCCGGCGCAACATACGCATACGCGGCCTACCTGAATCTATTGCAGCAGAGGCCTTACCGACTGTGGCGCGTGAGTTGTTCTCCTCCATGCTGGGGCCAGATAGAGCGGCGGGGATCGTGGTGGAACGCATACACAGGGCGCTGCGCCCTAGGCCTAAACCACAAGAGCCACCACGTGACGTGATTTGCGGCCTATTAAGCTATATTGATACCGCAGCCCTCTTAAAAAGGCAACGTGAGATGGAGGTGTTGGAGTATGAAAACGCGCAGCTACAGATGTTCCAGGATCTGGCGCCATCCACCCTGGCTAAGCGACGCCTATTCAAGCCTCTCCTAGAAGTTCTTAGGAAGACATCGACTCCGTTCCGGTGGCTTTATCCGTTTGGACTGGCTGTCTCCAGGAATGGGAAGCTGCTTACAGTGCGGTCACCTGCGGACCTGGAATCAGTTTGGAGATCCCTGGATGTCCCTCCGGTGGAGATTCCCTCGTGGCTACCAGCCGACCAAGATGGCCCCTTACCTGTCCCGCCGCGAGTGTCTCCTTGGCAGACGGCCTCCGCAAGCAAGTCGGATCGCATGAGTCGCAGCAAGATGGACAGGGCCCTTACTTGAGCCCAGACCAAGGTGCCGTTGTTTATTTTTGCCTGTTAGCAAGGGCTGCCGTTAACGTGCCTTGCCTTCTGTTCATATGTGAGAGATGACTGTCTCCCGGCTTCACAGCCTAGTGTTTACATGGAAGGTTGAGGCCTTCTTTTTGGTTCGCTTTGCTTTTCACAAAGTATGATGTTTTTGGGCCTAGAGTTTTTACAACAAATCACGTTTTAATCGGGACTCTTTTCTCATGTTTTGGGACTATGCCTCTCAGTGGGCATTTTTTCTTTCCCCCCCAACTGCAGGGGAATGGCCGGATCGTTTCCGGTGCTGGAAGTATTTTATGTTTTTGGTCTCTGTTTTTGTAGACCTAGAGGTGTCTCACTTGCCCCCTCGCCACTCCAACCCTGTCTTGGATGGTGATAGGTGAACACCTACCTTTCCTTTAGATGTATATTGCATCTGAGCTGGTTTTTTACCGGCCCACTATGTTGTTGGTTATTTCTCTTAATTTATTTTATTTTACATGTTTTCCCTTTTCCTCCTTCCCTCATCCTGCTCGTATATGCTATACTCTGTTAGACATTTCTATGGGTAATTTGTGCTTTCTCTGCCTAGTACGGATTGTATCATGTCATCAATTGTAGTCGCCTCCCTGAATGCGCACGGGCTGAACGAGCCATGCAAAAGGTCTCACACCCTGTCCCTTCTCCTGAAGGATAGGGTCTCGGTGATCTTCCTCCAGGAGACGCATTTTAGAACGAATAAAATCCCTCGGCTTCCTCCTAAGAGGTTTGCTCAGTGGTTCCATAGTACACATGATTCCACTAGTAGAGGAGTTAGTATAGCTATACACAAAAACCTCCCCTTTAAACATGCAGATACTTCAGCGGACCCTGAGGGCAGGTACATTTTTGTAAAGGGTGTAATTGGTGACTCGCCGGTTACATTCGCCAATCTCTATGCGCCTAATAGAGGCCAAGTACCATGGCTCGTTCAGACCCTGGCCTCCTTATCTGCTTTCACTGATGGGTTGTTGGTTCTGGGGGGCGACTTCAATGTGGCTCTAGAACCAGCTGTTGACACATCATTGGGGAGACCGTCTGTGTCCTACAGGCTCTTGAGAAGGCTTAAAACTTCCCTGAGGAAATTGAAGGTCCTTGATGTTTGGCGTACTATGAACCCTAATGGCCGTGATTATACCTTTTATTCACATGCTAAGATGTCATTCCATAGGTTAGATTATCTGTTCCTGTCTGACTCACATATACGCAATGTCTCTGAGGCCCGGATTGGTAGTATCACGTTGTCCGACCATGCGCCTGTCATCATTAATTTCTCCCTGTCCGGATCAAAGAGAAAGGAGCGCATTTGGCGTCTGAACGACACTCTGATTTTGGATCCTTCCCACGCTCGCAAAATCAGGGCCTCGCTTGCTGAGTTTTTTGTGCTTAATGACACAACGGAGTCACCTCCTTCCCCTTCCACTTTATGGGAGACACATAAGGTAGTTATACGGGGGGAACTAATAGCGTTAGGGGCTTATGTGAAAAAGCGAAGGACACAGGCCTTGGATGCTTTGCTTGCGAAAATTGCTCGCCTGGAATCCTCTCACAAGGAATCTCAGGCTAAGGCCATTCTGACGGAACTCACTGAGGCTAGAGTACATTTGAAAAATCTTTTAAATGTCACCTCTGCTAAGCTGATCCTACGCTCCCGATTTAAAGCCTATGCACATGGGGATAGAGGAAACAGACTGATGTCGGCGATTGCTAAGAAGCAGTTCTCTGACTCCTTTGTTTCCTCTATTACGGACCCCCAAGGCAAAGTACATAAATCCACCCCAGATATAGCTAAGGCCTTCTGTACTTTCTATGAGGCGCTCTACAACCTGCCCCCCCCAGAGGGTGCTGCTGCTACTGATATTTCTGAAGCCACAAATAAATTCCTGCAGAATCTAGACCTCCCCTCCATATCCTCTCTAAAGGCATCTCAGCTAACTAGGCCTGTTACCGATTCAGAGATTCATAAGGTTCTCATGTCCATCCCCTCAGGCAAGAGCCCGGGCCCGGATGGGTTTTCTATTGCTTACTTTAAGTCCTTTAAAGATGTTTTAATCCCTCGTTTCAGGGACCTGTGCAACCACCTCCTCACTGGGGGCTCTTTGGCTCCCCACTCCTTGATGGCGCATATTACGATCTTGCATAAGGAGAATAAGGATCCGACATGCTGCAGCAACTACAGGCCGATCTCTTTGCTTAATTGTGATGTGAAGTGGTGGGCGAAGATCTTAGCGACTAGGCTCCAGGATGTGTTACCCGACATCGTTCATGAAGACCAGGTGGGTTTTGTCCATGGCAGACAGGGGTCTGAGAACACCATAAGGCTTCTTCATCTTGTCAACTGGGCCAAACGATCAGCTAAGCCCTTGGTGTTGGTGAGCACGGATGCGGAGAAGGCCTTCGATAGGGTCAGTTGGCACTTCATGTCCGAGGCCCTGTCGAGGTTCGGGTTACCGGACCAATTTATTAAAGCTATCTATACGTTATACTCGGCCCCCTCTGCCATGGTCAAAGTGAATGGTACACTGTCGCCGCCATTTCGCATCGCTAATGGGACAAGGCAGGGGTGTCCCTTATCCCCTGCATTGTTCGTGCTGGTGATGGAGACCCTACTTTGTAAGATTCGGTTGGACCCGGAGATTGAGGGTCTACGTATCGGTTCCTGTACTCACGTTGCTGCAGCATTCGCGGATGACCTTTTAGTCATGACATCGAACCCCAGGGAGGCCTTGCCCAGGTTGCTGAATGTATTTGAGGATTTTGGGTTCGTTTCGAATTTTAAAATTAATTATGGGAAGTCCATGGCTCTCAATATATCATGTCCACAAAAGGTGATCACTGCTCTTAAACGTGCAACTCCTTTTTCTTGGGCCTCTAGAGACATTGTGTATTTGGGGACGCATATTTCAGCTAATGTGCAGGATCTCATTTCCCTTAACTTTATGCCGCTTCTGCAGAATGTTCGCTCACATTTACAGAACCTGAAACTCCCGTTTGTTTCCTGGGTGGGCCGTAAAAACTACATCAAGACCTTTATTCTCCCCAAATTTTTATACTTGCTGCAATCCCTCCCCATTTGGCTCCCGAATTCATACTTTACTGAAGTCCGCAGGGTGTTCACACGCTTCCTATGGAATGGCAAATCGCCACGTATTGCCTACTCTGTGCTTACTAGGGATAAGAAATTAGGGGGTTTTGGGATGCCAGATGTCAAGCTTTACTACACTGCTGTGCAGCTGGGTAGATGTGTTAATATTATGTCTCGCCAGTCCAACTCCCTTTGTTCTCGTCTTGAAAATGCTCTTTTGACTGACCAGGAACTGTTAGCCATGTGGGGTATAAGGCCTGTTTCAGCTAATCATTGTTATACGTCCCCGGTTTGGAAGGGCATGCTGGTGGAGTGGTCTAAAATGATCCAATCCCGTACTTTTAGCTTCCCGAACGCTTGTATGCCGCTTAGACTTCTTCAATGTCACCTACACCCTGCCGTGTCGCGCCCCTCCGGGATTTGGTCTAGGCTCGCTGACACTGCTCTGCGGGATGTCCTTCTCCCGGATGGTAGCTGGCACTGGGATTCAGTAATGGACCTCCCTGAGGTCAAAGCTACACCCTTTTTCCATCTAGCGAACTTCCAGAGGGATACCAGACTCTGTGTTGGACTCTTCTCTGGTAGTGGCTCCCCCTCCTGGCTGGAAAAGAAGGTTTTGACTACTAGGCCTCTTATTCGGCCGTTATCCCAGTTGTATAAAGAATTGCTCTCCTCCCTGCCCCCGGAGCTTCGTTTCATGGCGTCATGGGAACGTGAACTCTCCATAGCCTTCACGGACCCAGAGAGGGCGTTTATTCTGGCTCATTCGCACGGTTTCAGTCGCTGTGTGAGAATCCAGGAGAACTCATTTAAACTTCTCTGCAGGTGGTACAAAACACCTGAATTTTTGCATAAGCTGAACCCGGAGGTTTCCGAAAAATGTTGGAGATGCGGCACAGACACTGGATCTCTGTCGCATATTTGGTGGTTCTGTCTTAAGATCCGGCCGTTCTGGAGCGCGATTGAGGCTCTAATCAACCAGATATGTGATACTGAGATATCACTAGATGTTAAGCTCATTCTATTATGGTGCCCCAACAAGTCCCTTACACCCACCAAGCATGACCTTCCAACGATGTTGCTCACAGCGGCTAGATTGATCATACCCTTTTTGTGGAAGAACGATTCCCCGCCGACTGTCCTTATGTGGTCTGAGAAGGTGGACCAGATCTACCGTTTTGAGGAGCTAGCGCATTGGGAGACTAACTCTCGCTCTCGCTTCTTGAAGTTGTGGTCTCCATGGAAAGTCTACAGAAACTTTACTTGATGGAGCAGATGTGTATCCCTTCCTTGTTTCCCTCCCCTCCCTCCCCTCCTGATGTCCTCTTTCCCCCCTTTTTCTCTTTTCTTTGATTTCTGTGTATGATTAATGTCAATAACAGCTGGTACTGTTTGCACTTGACATGTATGCTGGATGTATATCTTGTATCCTATTGCCATCATTGTACTGTCATGTGTGGGCTATGGCCTTGATTTTTCTTTCAATAAAAAGAAATTTGGTTAAGAATATAACTACTATAATACTGCTCCTATTTACAAGAATATAACTACTATAATACTGCCTCCTACGTACAAGAATATAACTACTATAATACTGCTCCTATGTACAAGAATATAACTACTATAATACTGCCTCCTATGTACAAGAATATAACTACTATAATACTGCCTCCTATGTACAAGAATATAACTACTATAATACTGCCTCCTATGTACAAGAATATAACTACTATAATACTGCTCCTATGTACAAGAATATAACTACTATAATACTGCCTCCTATGTACAAGAATATAACTACTATAATACTACCTCCTAAGTACAAGAATATAACTACTATAATACTGCTCCTATGTACAAGAATAGAACTACAATAATACTGCCTCCTATGTAGAAGAATAGAACTACTATAATACTGCTCCTATGTACAAGAATATAACTACTATAATACTGCCTCCTATGTACAAGAATATAACTACTATAATACTACCTCCTAAGTACAAGAATATAACTACTATATTACTGCTCCTATGTACAAGAATATAACTACTATAATACTGCCTCCTATGTACAAGAATAGAACTACTATAATACTGCTCCTATGTACAGGAATATAACTACTATAATACTGCCTCCTATGTACAATAATATAACTACTATAATACTGCTCCTATGTACAAGAATATATCTACTATAATACTGCTCCTATGTACAAGAATATAACTACTATAATACTGCTCCTAAATACAAGAATATAACTACTATAATACTGCTCCTATGTACAAGAATATAACTACTATAATACTGCTCCTATGTACAAGAATATAACTACTATAATACTGCTCCTATGTACAAGAATATAACTACTATAATACTGCCTCCTATGTACAAGAATATAACTACTATAATACTGTCTCCTATGTACAAGAATATAACTACTATAATACTGCCTCCTATGTACAAGAATATAACTACTATAATACTGCCTCCTATGTACAAGAATATAACTACTATAATACTGTCTATGTACAAGAATATAACTGCTATAATACTGCCTCCTATGTACAGGAATATAACTACTATAATACTGCTCCTATGTACAGGAATATAACTACTGTAATACGGCCTCCTATGTACAAGAATATAACTACTATAATACTGCTCCTATGTACAAGAATATAACTACTATAATACTGCTCCTATGTACAAGAATATAACTACTATAATACTGCTCCTATGTACAGGAATATAACTACTATAATACTGCTCCTATGTACAAGAATATAACTGCTATAATACTGCCTCCTATGTACAAGGATATAACTACTACAATCCTCTTGTCTATCATATGGGCTGTTATTTTTGTGCTGTATGTACAGGACTCCTCAGTTTCTCTGTGCTTTATTTTTAGGGTCAGTGTCAGGAAACACTCTGTCTTTTGCCACCTGCAGCAGTTCCAGTAAATGTATTTCCCTTTTTGTAAATAATAAAGTAACCCTCCGGCTATATTTATCTGTATGCGGAAGTCTCTGGTCATAATTATTGTTTATTTATAATGCTGCTTTAATAAAACGAGAAAATGATGCAGACAACATGAGCAGCTTCAGAGCTTGAAATTCTACGGAAAACCTAGAAAAATAAACGGGTATTCTAATCTTATAAAGTGATGGCATATTAGTAGGGATCCCACTGATTCTGAGAATAAAGGGGCCGTGGCGCTGGGTTACAGCTTTATCCGTTTTTTGCCTACATAGTAACACTCCCGCCATGCCACGCCGACTCCGCTCCATCAGGGGCTGATTGGTGGGAATACAGGGTGTCGGACCTCCACCGATCAGTCCCCTTTAATAGGTTGGACCAGGGGTTTCAAAGCTCAGGGGGTGAATATATTCGCACTGACAACGTTTTTTTTTTTTTGTTTTGGTGGTAATGTGAGCACCCGCTGCCTCCTACTGCCGCTGACAGCTGCCGAGGTGAGGTCTTGTGGCTGTGAAGTTCTGGGAATCCACTTGCAAGAAAATAAAATGTGAGAAGTTGCTAACGAAGTTTCCAACAGAAAGTGTCAGGGCACAAATAGCATTTCCTGTGAGATTCCTGTCCCTGTCTCACCCCTGGAAACTTCCCCTTCTGCTTATCCAGATGAAACTTTCAGCAGGCCTTATACCCAGGGCTCTTCCATTATAACTCCCAGTATGGAGCCCCAATGGGTCACCCACAGAAGTCTATGGGGCTCAGCTGCACCTCCACATGCTGCCAATTTAAAAGAAAGGCAAATTTTTTTTATCATGCCATATTCACTATACTGAGACAATATGATGGGGGAATCCTCTGCTAGAGACATTGTATGGAGCCTGATTACAGAGCAGCAAGGACGTCGCGTGCCGCCATACTGGTTCCGAGCTGTGGTCTTGTGACGCTGGTGGTCCGGGTCTGCTTGCATCTCCTCTCTCTCATGGTCACGGCCTCTGAAGTACTTACCCTTTCTGCAGCTCCATGCTGCTTTCTGTGCAGCCTGATTTGAACCCTGCCAGATCTCCATATTGACCTTCTGCATGGCTACTGTACTGCATGAACTCTGCCGGGCCTGACCACAGCTTATCCAATGACAACGCTCTTGCCTTTCCCCTTGGTGCCACCCCGATCAGCAACCTTTGAATCAAGACTAGAGGTAGCAGCTTAGTGCCCCCTGCAGCAACGTCCAGATCCCCATACACGGGTGGCAGAGTGAAGACCAGTGGACCACCTCTCTCAATAGCTTCAAGTGACATCCGTTCAGTAGGCACAGTGGGTCCACACCTGCTGCATTACAAGTCTATACTTTAGCAATACGGCGCTCCAGAGGATGGAGTCATGAAGGGGGGCAAATTTCCAATCCACACCTGTACCTGCCTCTCTCTAGTGAACCTCTGAAATGTACTGAAATTGCAAAAGGTTATTAAAGGGATTCTGTCACCTCCCCTCAGCCAAAAAACGATTTTAAAGCAGCCATGCAGCACAGCTTACCTGGATTAGGCTGTGCTCTTTTATCTTGAAATCCGTCCAGCAGTTACTGCAAAAAACGACTTTGATCGATAAGGAAATGTGTCCTGAAGGTGCCCAGAGGGGCGTTTTTTTCTTCTTAGTGAGCCCAGTACCGCCCCTCTTACAGTGCCCAGCCCGCCTTCCTTGTACTTTCTAACCGCCGCCCCCAGCCTGCCACAGCCTCCCCTCCCTCTCCCTCACGCCGAACGAAGTCTCGCACAGGCGCAGTACCCACTGAGGGCTGCGCCTGTGCGATCATCAGGAGGATTGCCGATCGGCTAAATACAATACAGCTTTACTTAATATAATAATACCTAATTTGCCCCAACAAATACTTATTTCTTTCCTGAAGGGAGGGTGGGGAAAGAAATCGCTGGCCGTCTTCACTGTGGCAGGCAGACTGGAGAAAGCGCAGGGTGCAGCAGCCGATCGGCAATCCTCTGCGCTTCCTACCAGGCTGACTGAGGGAAAGAGCGAACATCGGACGTCACTGGGCTCGGCGCATGCCCAGTGACGAGGATGAAGCTGCTGCCCTCAGTCTCCTGATGATCGCACAGGCGCAGCCCTCAGTGGGTACTGCGCCTGTGCGAGAGTTCGTTCGGCGTGAGGGAGGGGGAGGAGAGGCAGGAGAGGCTGTGGCAGGCTGGGGGCGGTTAGACAGTACAAGGAAGGCGGGCTGGGCACTGAAAGAGGGGCGGTACTGGGCTCACTAAGAAGAAAAAAACGCCCCTCTGGGCACCTTCAGGACACATTTCCTTATCGATCAAAGTCGTTTTTTGCAGTAACTGCTGGACGGATTTCAAGATAAAAGAGCACAGCCTAATCCAGGTAAGCTGTGCTTCATGGCTGCTTTTAAATCGTTTTTTGGCTTAGGGGAGGTGACAAAATCCCTTTAAAGGTGATATCACAGACAACCCCTTTAACAGGAGAGTTATTGTGGCCAGACTACCAGAAAACCACTGATTTTTCACACGTTTCATGGCAATTAGCATTACATGGACGGACATTCAAATGAATGGCACTTCAAGTAATTCATGGCTAGGCCGAGTCTGCCAGAACCAGAACTGCTGCTCCCCTAAACAGGGGGCCCGACCACCCTTTATCATTCATATGGTCAGGAACAGAACCCGGGGCCTATTTTGAAGGCCTCTCCTGTATTCATATAGAACCTATGAGCGTATTATATGTGCAAACAGTATATAAAATCTAAGAATATACTGATGTGACGCACAGGAACGGAGAAAAGTCAGGTGGAGGTGCTCACAGTAAAGAGGATCCGCCCTTCCTCTGGCATTGAATATACTGAAAAGAGAAATACTGGGCACTCTCCCTTTATGGTGAATCAAAACACTTTATTGTACATATAATTGATTGGTAAATAAACGCATAATCACTTTAAAACCATCAATTGGAATATAGAATTAATAAAATATAAAATTACTACCTAAAAATACAACACTAAAAGATAGATATAAAATTATAATATATATGTGTATATATTTTCTATTACCACAATAACGCTAAAATAGTGACCAGTCCATAGATATGGAAAAAATTAGAAAGAGTGGAATCCCGACTTCTTGCTGCTAATGATCATGTAGTTGCAGACAGTAATATCACAATAAAGTCAGAGTCCACACTATTAATCCCTTGGAGAAGATTTAGGATGTTGCAGTCAATATAATACACCTAAATGAGTATATTCGCGGCGTCCCGCTTTTACTCACTGTGCAATAAAATCTTCTTAATCGATAATCTTGTGGTCCAAGCGCTCCTCACTACTCCTGCTGTAGACGTATGTTAGGCTTTCGTTCCGGTATCACTCTGGTCCTCTGGCTGCCGCTCCGTAGTCACTTAGAGCCGGCCAGCCCTGGGACTCACAGTGCCTTTCCCCTCGTCGGCTGTCCTGCGACACGATACCTTGTATCCTCGTGCTTTGTGTTTGTAGCCGCCGGCGTGTCGGGGTTTAACAAGTTACGGAATCCTTGGGTAACTTAAAGTGCAACCCAGCCTTGATAGTCCAGCTTATATTTCTTACGGTCGGTCAGGGGGTCTCTTCACCAAACGCGTTTCGGGGTTTGGGACTGAGGAAGGGGCAAAGTACCCCGAAACGCGTTTGGTGAAGAGACCCCCTGACCGACCGTAAGAAATATAAGCTGGACTATCAAGGCTGGGTTGCACTTTAAGTTACCCAAGGATTCCGTAACTTGTTAAACCCCGACACGCCGGCGGCTACAAACACAAAGCACGAGGATACAAGGTATCGTGTCGCAGGACAGCCGACGAGGGGAAAGGCACTGTGAGTCCCAGGGCTGGCCGGCTCTAAGTGACTACGGAGCGGCAGCCAGAGGACCAGAGTGATACCGGAACGAAAGCCTAACATACGTCTACAGCAGGAGTAGTGAGGAGCGCTTGGACCACAAGATTATCGATTAAGAAGATTTTATTGCACAGTGAGTAAAAGCGGGACGCCGCGAATATACTCATTTAGGTGTATTATATTGACTGCAACATCCTAAATCTTCTCCAAGGGATTAATAGTGTGGACTCTGACTTTATTGTGATATTACTGTCTGCAACTACATGATCATTAGCAGCAAGAAGTCGGGATTCCACTCTTTCTAATTTTTTCCATATCTATGGACTGGTCACTATTTTAGCGTTATTGTGGTAATAGAAAATATATACACATATATATTATAATTTTATATCTATCTTTTAGTGTTGTATTTTTAGGTAGTAATTTTATATTTTATTAATTCTATATTCCAATTGATGGTTTTAAAGTGATTATGCGTTTATTTACCAATCAATTATATGTACAATAAAGTGTTTTGATTCACCATAAAGGGAGAGTGCCCAGTATTTCTCTTTTCAGTATATAAAATCTGCAGCGTTTCTGCTAGAAATCCACAGCAGAAAAAATTAAACAAATGCTACCTTGCGGAAATACTGCCGATTTGACGCAGATTTTACTATAGACTTTGCAGAGGGTGAAATCCGCAATAAAGATCCGCAGCATACATGGACATGGAGATTTAAAATCATGTCAATTTCTGCTATGGTTGTTTCTTTTTCCTGCCATAACATTCTTTGCATTTTTTGGTGGGTAGTTTTTTTTTTCAAACATCTATAGGAAAATATAATAAAAAAAAAAAAAAACACTCAGCATGCTGTGACTTAAAGGGGTTCTGCAGTTTTTTTAAACTGGATAGATCATCAGCATCTCATCGGCGGGGGTCCGACACCCGGGACCCCTATCGATCAGCTGTTTGAGAAGGCAGCGGCGCTGGCAGTAGCGCCGCGGCCTTCTCGCTGTTTACCGCAGGCCCAGTGACGTCACGACTAGTATCAATGGCCTGGGCGGGGCTAAGCTCTGTTCACTTGAATGCGCCTAGGCCATGTGACTGATGAAAGTGACGTCACTGGCCTAGGAAAAGCAGCTAGAAGGCAGCAGCACCTGAACATCCCACTAACACCATCAAACCAAAACACCCGATCGACAGGACCTAGTTCCTTTGCCATTCATTCCAATACCCACTCTGGAACCCCCGTATTCTTCACCCCACCATCCATACCACAACGAGTCATCCTCTCATTTCACCCTTGGAACTCCCTCAAGGGTGTCCATTGAACTTTCCTCCAACCTCCTTCAGGTCCATCGATCCTACACCATCCTTGACCGGGTTAGATTCCTCCACCTATGAGGACTCTTTACTCACAATCCACAATAGCAGCAATCCAGAGGATTCACCCAAATCCCCCTATCATATCAACAACGCATCAGTATCTTTTTTTACCGCTTCCGGGGACCCTGACCCCGCAAACAACATATGCCCTCAAACGTCCATCAGGGAACACATCAACAATAACCGATTTTTTTTTAAACCAAAAATGACACAAACCCAAAAAGGCACCAAAAGAAAAAATGCAGACGTGGACGGAGAGGAGGAACTGCCGAACGACACACCAAAAACAAAAGAATCAAAGAAAACTCCTCAGAGCAAACACAGTCCAAAACGGAACAAAACTGCACAATTGTGAAAAATTGTAATCTGTCGGGATGTAACCTCACAGCAGCACAAACCACCCTACTACAAAGAGGGTTATCCTTCTGCCCAGCAGAAAGGTTCAACGAATTTGAATTATTCGTTGATTTAAACTCGTTTATTCGAAAAATTACCCTACAACGACATTTCGCCATTCAAGCCGAACAACCCACCACTAACAAGAAAAAAGATACCACACAAGACCCAGATTTGGATAACACTTTAGATACCGAACTCAAACCGAAATCTTTTAATCCCATTTATCATAGGGGCAACCACATAAACACGTTTTTTTCCCTCGTCTCCAAAGACGTCAGAAACATTAACAAAAATACCAAGATCAAACCAAATCTTACTATGAAGGAAAAAGAGGCCTTGAAAGAACTGAGTAACAACGACAACATCATAATAAGGAGTGCAGATAAAGGAGCTGAGATCGTATTACAAAACAAAGCCGATTACATCAAAGAAGCACATAGGATTCTGAAAGACAGATCATATTACGAACCCCTTCCCCATAACCCACTCGCCGAGGACACAAAGGAATTAGGAGCACTACTAAAACAGGCAGAAAATGACCACGTATTAACCAGTGTTCCCTCTAAGACTTGGCAGCTGCTGAGCGGGGTCGGCTCAGAGCTGGGCACAGCGCCATCAAAAGTGGGCGCTAGGAAAACCTAAGATAAGTGTCACATCAAAGAGCATATAGTGTAACCCCTGCACCGCGCCGTACAATATACAGTATAGTTCATACACCGCGCCGTACAATATACAGTATAGTTCATACACCGCGCCGTACAATATACAGTATAGTTCATACACCGTGCTGTACAATATACAGTATAGTTCATACACCATGCTGTACAATATACAGTATAGTTCATACACCGTGCTGTACAATATACAGTATAGTTCATACACCGTGCTGTACAATATACAGTATAGTTCATACACCGCGCCGTACAATATACAGTATAGTTCATACACCGTGCTGTACAATATACAGTATAGTTCATACACCATGCTGTACAATATACAGTATAGTTCATACACCGTGCTGTACAATATACAGTATAGTTCATACACCGTGCCGTACAATATACAGTATAGTTCATACACCGTGCCGTACAATATACAGTATAGTTCAGGAAGAAAAGAGATAAAATCCAGCTCTTGATAGCAGGGAATCCTTTATTCACAGCGGTATTAAAACTTCCACATATGCAGGGCAGTCAAATCTATGCATTTCGGACATTTACGTGCTGGTCCTTACTCATGATAATGAACAGTATAATTCATACACCGTGCTGTACAATATACAGTATAATCCATACACCATGACGTATAATATACATTATAATCCATAAACCATGCCGTACAATATACCGTACACAATAACCCCACAGTGTAGGTGGTATACTGTATATTGTACAGCATGGTATCTGATCTATACTGTATATTGTACGGCGCGGTGTATGAACTATACTGTATATTGTACAGCACGGTGTATGAACTATACTGTATATTGTACGGCGCGGTGTATGAACTATACTGTATATTGTACAGCACAGTGTATGAACTATACTGTATATTGTACGGCGGAGGTTACACCATGCCGGACAATATAACCCCTGTGCCATGCTGTACAATAAACAGTATAACCCCTACACAGTGTCCCTACACTGCACCTCTCTGTATATATTTCATTATTTTGCCCCTCTCTCCATCTCTGTATATATTTCATAATAATGAAGGATTTGCTGCCAGTGGGCCTCCCCTCATATGACTGGCGTAGGCTCCCTTTTCTGAATTTAACTGCGGTGTGCCTCCCCCCATGAAGCCGGGGTGTGTGCATACATAAATAAATATACCTACTTTTCTCTGCTTATCTGTCAGAACAATCCCGGCCGTCATACCCTCTCCGGCGCCGCGCCATTCAGTCATCCCGCGTGATCCTGCAAGACCTGTGTTGTGACGTCAGTGCCGGGTCTCGCGCTGTCACAGCTGGTGGTGCTGGTGCAGCATCCGAGAGGGTATGGGTATGGGTAGGTGGGAATGGGTTACTTAATGTGCGCACTGGGACTTTAGCACAGCCGGCCAATCGCACTGTGGGCATTATAAAAATAAATTGCACAGAGAGGCCCCGAGCCCCTTACATAAATTCCAGGCAGCAGTGGTGAGCGGACCGGCAGAGGTCCTGAGCGGAGGCATAAAGGAAGCTGCGCGGCCGCGCGCCCGCGCAGCTTACAGGGAACACTGGTATTAACTAGAAAAGAAAGGGAATTCATCACCATCGATCATCCGACTACAGCAATTTTCTATCATTTACCAAAAGTTCATAAAAATATTGAAAATCTGCCGGGGAGACCCATTATATCAGGCATCAACTCCCTCACTAGTAACCTCTCACATTACGTTGATTTATTCCTACAGAAACATGTTATTAACCTCCGTTCTCACCTCAGAGATTCCACTCAACTCTTATCCCTGCTAAAAGACATCAAATGGGACTCAACTTATCGCTGGCTGACACTAGACGTGGCATCTTTATACTGTAACATTCCACACGAGGCAGGTATCAATACATCTAAACATTATCTGGAAACCAACGACCAACTCTCCCCGGAACACAAAACATTCATTACAGATGCCATTCGGTTTATTCTAACACATAATACATTCACATTTGAGAACTGCCTATACAGACCGCAGAACGGAACCGCTATGGGGACGCGTTTCGCGCCGAGCTATGCAAACCTATACATGGGAGGTTTCGAGGAACACTTTATATACAATGACCATCATTGGAACGATATGATCGTGTTTTACAAACGGTATATCGACGATCTCATTATCATCTGGGGAGGTAGTAACGAGGATTTATCTCATACCTCAACACTAACATCTGGAATCTGACCTTCACAGCCAACATTTCTACCACTTCAATTGGATATTTAGATTTACTCCTATTTTTCCGCAATGAAACCATCCAAACAATTTTTTTTTTTTTAAAAGGTAGACGGAAACAATTACCTCGATTACGGAAGTGCACACTATAGAAAAATGGAAACATAATATACCATATAGCCAGTTCAAACGTATAAGGAGAAACTGTTCCACCAAAGATGACTTCACTACACAAAGCCAAACCTGACGTAGCAGATTTCTGAATAAAGGATATCCAAGTAAGATCATTGAGAACGCCTACTCCAGGGCGAGTGCTTTAAGCCAAGAAGAATGCCTAGTGACCAAAGCCAAACCAAGGGAAACAGAAAACCCCAATCAATATAGAACATCATTAATCACTACCTACAATTCCAACCATGATACCCTGAGGGGATGATCCATATCTTAAACCAAATATACCACAAAGACCGAAAATCACGTTTAGAAAACCAAAGTCTCTAAAAAACATTTTGGCCCCGAGTAAACTAAAAAAAGAAGAAACCAGCCCTTACCAGCAAGATCAGTTGGTGCCCTGGTCCTGTGGGCAGCTTAAGGTGCGGCCATACTCTATGCAAGTGCTGCACCAATATTTCCAACAAAATCAGAACCTTTAAGAGCAACCACACCGGCGAGGAATTTTATATCAAAAGTTTCATCAACTGCTCTACATCTTATGTGATATATCTCTTGGAATGCGAATGTGGCTTGCAGTATGTTGACCGGACCATCCAGGCCTTAAGGGAGCGCATTAACAAACACCGGTCAAACATCACTAAGGGATATCTAAAACATAGTGTCTCTAGACACTACCTGGCTACCCATAACCAGGATCCCTCAAAGCTGTCCATCACTCCTTTAGAACATATTGAGGCCCATTGCCCGGATAGATACAGGACTCTTCAAAGACGCGAAATGTTTTGAATTTTCAAGCTCCATACGCTCGAACCCAACGGACTCACTGAAAGTATAGAGAATCTGTGTTTTTAACATCACAACCTCGTGCTCATACACCTCATACTGTCAGGCCTCCCCTAACCAATCAATTAATTACTATTTATTATTACTATTTTTTGCTCTCCTTTCAGATATCCCGCCTGATACCATCTCATGTCAATGGTACAGATCTTCACTACAGATACCCATGCTCAAAACCACAGAACCATCCAAATCTCTCATTTCTTCTTCCATCCCTCACATCCATCTGCACCGCACCCCACACTATCCCCTTTTCATCTGCATCTCACTCTATTCAATCCGGACATACTGCCCTTCCCAAACCATCCATGTTTCCCTCCCATGCCGCTACAGCAGGATACTCCTCGGCCACACTTTCCAGGTAGGCACCTACTCTCCTGTTGTGCCAGCAATCATATCAACACATGGCCATAGGCCAAGAATAACGCCCATACATCCCAGTACAACTGTATCATCATAATTCAATACTATTGTCAATTATATTACCCACATTTGGAAACATATATCTACAAACACACCAGCTAATAAATAATAATACATGGCCACAGGCCAACAGTAACGCCCATTCATCTCAACACACTTGTATTATCATATTTCAATATTATTGTTAACTATATTACCCACAGTTAGAGACATATACCTACAAACACACCAGTTAATAAATAATAAAAACCTAATACAACAAACGCATGATTAAATGGTTATTTGTAACTAGATACGAATTAAACCTCACAATTTTTATTCTTCCTACTATCCCGTGAATTTACCACAGCAGCGCCGATCAGTATTCCTTCTGAAAGGGACTCTTCAGGAGAGTCCACAGCGAGCCTACGGTGACAAGGATACAGGTACCGTCAGTTTACCCTCCTATCACAAAACCTATATACGGTACACTTACACTTGTAAATAAGGCACTAAGGGTCTAGCCTTCCCATCCAGGTGATAGCACCCATTCCCAATTCAGGCTGAAATTTTCATAACTATGCATTTATTCTCTTATCTTCTGATCCATCTAGTCTTAATATTTACATTGATCGGCAGAAGTATTGTCCACCTTTCTGTAGAGACTCCTTGAATTGCATTTTAAACTATGTACTTTTATTTATTTGTTTTTACGTACATTTATACTTGTACGCGTTTACTAAACCGTTCGATGCAAATACACCCCCAACAGGGTTTTTTATCTTCATTTTTTTTATCTTCATCCTTTATTCAATCATTTATTTCATCAATTATTTATTTATGGATCTATTTATTTATTCATCTATGAATTAAAATATATAAAAATATATACACATTGTTTTAGCTATTCTCCTCCAACTATTATGAACTTCTGGCCATTTATATCGCTCATACTATTGTAACAACTATGTTTTTTAGACTTGATAAAGGGGTCCTGAGTACCCCGAAACGCGTCGTCTTTCCAATAAAAAACCTTGTATCCAAGCTCGGGTTGTGATTTGATACTTGTGTCCATCGGCTCACCACACAAACCCAGTGCAGACGAGATCCTCATTGTATACTCGACACTGTTGACCACTCCCTTCTGTTGCAAACTCTCTCATCTCTTGGCATCACTGACCCGGCCCTCTCCTGGATCACATCATACCTCACAGACCGGACGTTTAGCGTCTCCCACTCCCGCACCACCTCCTCGTCTCATGCCCTCTCTTTGGTGTCCCGCAAGGCTCTGTCCTAGGACCCCTGCTCTTCTCTATCTACACTTTTGGCCTGGGACAGCTTATAGAGTCCTATGGCTTTCAGTATCACTCTTATGCTGACGACACACAAATCTACCTCTCTGGTCCAGACATCCCCACCTTACTATCAAGAATCCCACAATGTCTATCTTCTATATCATCCTTCTTCGCCTCTCGCTTTCTAAAACTTAACATGGATAAAACAGAATTCATAATCTTTCCCCCATCTTGCTTAACCCCCCCAACAGACCTATCTACCACGATCAATGGCTGCACACTCTCCCCGGTCAACCAAGTCCACTGCCTTGGAGTGACCTTGGATTCTGCCCTTTCCTTCCGACCACACATCCAAGCCCTTTCCACCACCTGCCGCCTCCAACTCAAAAACATCTCCCGCATCCGCGCTTTCCTTAACTTTGAATCCGCGAAAATGCTTGTACATGCCCTCATCATCTCCCACCTAGACTACTGCAACACTCTCCTCTGAGGCCTTCCATCTAGCACTCTCGCACCCCTCCAATCTATCCTCATTTCTGCTGCCCGACTAATCCACCTCTCACCCTATTATTCCTCTGCCTCTCCCCTCTGCCAATCCCTTCACTGGCTCCCCATTGCCCAACAAATTCACTTCAAAGTACTAACAAATACATACAAGGCCGTCCATAACCTGTCCCCTCCATACATCTCTGAGCTACTTTCCCGATACATTCCCACACGCACTCTCCGATCCTCACAAGACCTCTGTCACGGCCTTTGGTGTGCGCTGTGACACTTATGCCACGCTTGCTGTTGCCTGTGGCAACGTGTTGCAATTTCAGCATGCGGGGGCAGTGTCACGGCCTTTGTGGTGTGTGCCGTGACATGGTTGCCTTGCATGTTGTTGCCTGCGGCAACGTGTAGCTTTTTATGCTGGTGTGTGCACTTCACCTGTCAGTTGTTTCCTCCTCTGTCTGGTGCTGGAGGGGTTAACCACCTTGTTGGGCGTGGTCACTAGGTGGCTAGAGGCCTGGAGTCAGTGGTACTCCAGCCATGGTGTGTGTTGGAGTTATGCTCCTGGTCTTCATGTTCCATCTCCCAGAGTGAGGGCCTCCTAGTGGGACATCGAGGTCTCCAGCGATGTCTTCCCTCCCTTACATGTGTTGTATGTTTGGTGTGGGGTTATGATTTGGTGTGTTGTAATGTCTAGCTTGGTGTTCCATGTCTGGTATGTTTGGTGATATATTCCAGCATGGTTGATTGACTTCCTAGCCTGTATGCAGTGCCGCCTGGGGCTGCCATGTACCTTGCGGCATAGGGGTCCTAGCGGAGTCTGGTGCGCTGGATACCTGTGTGAGTTGCTAGTACGGTGTCCTGTTTGGTGTTAGGGCTCTGGTACGTATTCATGGGTTCCAGTCGTGGTGGCAGCGGCAGGTAAGTGTGTCGTCTTGTTTTCTTGCCTGCCGATTCTCTTGCCGCATATTGTCTTTTCCTTTCCCTGCTTCTAGGCCTTTTGAAACTCCAGTTCTTCCGTGTCCTGGAAGAACAGGGCGCCTCTCCTCAGCTCCTTTGTGCGGGATTCTCAGGGCGACTCAGGGCCTCAGGTATCCAGGGTATGAGCCGTCCTACCATCCAGGTCCGCTCATACGGTGAGGAGTTAGGGCTAGGTATAGGGACGCATTAGGAGGTGACCTTCTCCCTTATCCTTGATTTCAGGCCTAGTTGCTTTCCTTATCCCCCATTCATCGTACGGTGGGGGGTTTTACCCTCTCCCCACCGTGACAACCTCCTTCTTTCCTCTCCTCTTATCGCCTCTTCCCACAATCGACTCCAGGATTTCTCCCGTGCATCCCCCATACTCTGGAACTCGCTACCCCAGCATATTAGACTCTCACCTACAGTGGAATCCTTCAAAAGAAACCTGAAAACCCACCTCTTCAGACAAGCCTACAACCAGTGACCCTGCTGCCTCTATACCGCCATGACCAACTTACCCCGCACCTACTGTGTCCTTCTCCCATACCATGTAGATTGTAAGCCCTCACGGGCAGGGCCTTCTCTCCTTCTGTACCAGTTTGTAACGTGTCTTGTTTATGATTAGTGCAATTGTCTGTATTATGTATGTGCACCGCTTATCATATGTACAGCGCTATGGAATGAATGGCGCTTTATAATAAATAATAATAATAAAAAATTGCCCCAAAGAAGTACATAGCCGTAAAATAGTTAATCCCATCTCTGCCCATTGTATTTTCCCCAGATAAAATCTTTAAAAATAATAATAATAATAACAATCAAGCCTATAAATGACCTCTGATTGCATATTTTCACCTGGTCACCCATGGTCTTTTTTGTCACTCCAGGTGCCCATGAATCGGACCATATGCTCCCAGAGATTCCAGGAGTGCTGTGAGGACATTTAGGCTCCCAACGCTGCTATCTTAGCTGGTATAAGCAGAACCAGGAGTAAAGAGATGCTACCGTAGTCCACGTGGCTGCCACAATCCCCAACAGTAGTGTTGTGAAAGCAGTGATAAGGGCTCTGCGGCTATGTGCCACGTGCAGCACTACAGAACGGCTCCAGGACTGCTATCCAGCTGCCTTACTGTAGAATTCAAGTGGCTGTGTCCCAAAAATGATTCTAAATTTTTCAAACTAGCACCTGGATCTAAAAAAAATTTGCAACTGTATGTCATTAAAAATTTTGTACAGCCAGTGAGTTATTCAATCAAATATACCCGTATAGCACCACCTGCTGTTTGTTCTTTTCCTTATTTCTCTGTCCACCTCACAGAGGTGGTCGCACACACTCAGTTTAAATATTCAACTGTCACCAGCTATATCTTCTATTAGAAGCTGAAGAAGTTACAGGGAAAGAGCTGCAGCAGAAAGGACACGCCCCCTGAGGCTCCAGCCTAAAGAAAATCTAGCACAGAAATTGGAGCAATAAATGAGAAGCCCTCTGGATCCATCGAGTCTTTATACACGTCTATATACCACGACCAGGGAGTGCGGGCATCTAGATTCTTTTTATCCATGACAGACTATGATAGCAACATGGTCGAGTTTATTTTGGTGTTATTGGAATTTATGCTTACACATAATTATTTTCTTTTCATGGACCGCCTCTTCCTACAGCTCCAGGGAACAGCAATGGGAGCATCATGTGCACCCTCTTATGCCAACCTGTTCCTGGGGCTGTGGGAAAGAGAGATTGTCCATAACACTCTTGGATATGATGCCGCACTCCTATGGTCTAGGTATATAGACAATGTATTTTTCTTGTGGCAGGACTCTGTTCCTGCCCTTGAGGAATTTTTGGCTCGTCTCAATACCAACGAACGTAACATCAAACTCACCTGGAAATACAGTCTCACTAATGTTGAATTTTTGGACATTATGATCATGAAGGGCTCTGATGGATATTTGTCCACTAACCTTTTCAGGAAGACCACAGCTGTCAATGCCCTTCTCCACGCCTCTTCTGCACATCATCCGAAAGCAATTCAGGCAATACCCACAGGCCAATTTTTACGAACACGCAGGATTTGTTCCAGTGACGAACATTTTGAACAGCAGGCATCTATTTTGTCACAACGATTCCTCGAAAGAGGATATCAACCTAATATGATCCAGCAAGGCTATGAGAGAGCCAGAAAGACAACAAGAGATTCCCTGCTGGTAAGTAAAATTAAAACAAAAGACAACAGGGACTCAGGGGTTCGATTCATTACCCCATTTAATAACAAATGGCGGTTCATTCAAAATGTCCTGCGAAAGCACTGGCCGGTCCTGCAAACGGATGGAGACCTGGCAGTGTGCCTTACACCATATCCCCAGATTCCATGGAGAAGGTCTCGCAATTTGCGGGACATTCTGACCAAAAGCCATTATGTCCCCAAAACAGCAGGAGGCATATTTGGCAGTAAAGGACCTAGATGGGGATCATTTTCATGTGGGTCATGCAAATATATAGTTCGATCTACTGCCTTCTGTGACTTCAAGATTCTGCACAATATCAACTGCAACACAGAAGCAGTTATATACCTGATTACATGCCCATGCCAACTTATCTATATTGGCATGACGACCAGGGCTCTTAAGGTCCGGGTGTTGGAACATGTTAACAAAATTAAAGCAGCCTCAGAAGTACCCGAAAAAGATTATGATACACTGCAAGCAGTTCCACGGCACTTTCGTAGATTCCACAGGTCTGATCCACAGGGTCTCACAGTGAGAGGTATTGATAGAATCCACTTGGGATCCAGGGGAGGTAATGTCAAACTAGCTCTGCTCCGCAGAGAAACGAGACGGATTGTCATCTTGGACACTGTCACCCCATATGGCTTGAATGAATCTAACAGCTTCTCCTCCTTTCTATCAGAATTGCGCGAATTTTAATCAACAGGGTATAGTAAGTTTTATTATTATTCTTCACTATAATATTCTTTTCTTCTTTTTTTCGAGATTGTCTATTTGGTATACCTGGGATACGGTGGCGGATCTAACCATCTACTAGGAGAAGATACTTTTGGGATGAATGGCAGACCCTGGGTGAACACTTAATTATATGCCTATAGGAAATTGCATTCTATGGTGTATTTTATGCACCTAGTGTATGTGCATCCCCCATATTATAATTGATGTGATACTTGATATTTCCATCTTTGGCGGGTATAGTTTGTAGTTGTGGGTTGGGTCGGGAGTGCCTCGGTCGACCCCATTGGCGGCCCTTGCCGCCGGTGGTGCCGCCCCGGACACTCTCGCCCCTACCCGTTGATATTTGGGCATTGTTTTTCCTGTTTCCCTTTTCCTTTTGATGCTTGCCAATGCGGACAATTGTCCCTGTAGAGTACACCATATTATATAACATTATGTCTTGGTGGTTCTCTTCGTTGTGTGACGGGCCGGTAATGCCATCATTGCAACCATGGTTGGTGTCTCTCCCTTTGCGTCACATCATGTTACTCCTGTATTGTTGGTCTCTGACGTCTGTGACCGCTTGAGACTGTGTCCATTGCTTGGTGGGTTGGGGATGCGCTGGCCGACCCCGCGGTCAGCTTCTGCTGCTGGCGGGGCCATCCTCTGGATCCCCTCCCCACATATCGGTGCTTCATATACGTGTCATGCTCCCACATGTGTGTTTGCACCTATTTAGGGTGTATGCATCACCTTTATTGGTAATATCACCTTCTGAGATGTATTATCTGCTTAGCAGGATGCATTTTCTCACTTTTTATTGATTATGAATTATACGTTTGTGTACACTCTCATCAATACTATTGTACTACTATTATATGTATCAATACACATTATGTTCACTCGGTGTTGCAATCTTTAGATGTTCATGCACTGTTCTTGGTGCGTGAGCCTTTGCAACATCGATCGACTATGTATTTTTATGTAGCACTGTTCCCAGTGCTTCTTATTATATTATGATTTATTTATTCACATATATATTTATTTGTCCATCCAATTCCACCTGGGTTATTTTATTATTGTCGTATATGTATCATGACACCCTGTCATCATGGGTACTGGCGGCTAGGATTTTATTGGATACACCACAGTACTCTGTGGCCTTTTATTTGTGGATGTCTGGGTGTGTGCAAGGGATCATGGGCCTAATATGGATGTTTTCCCGGTTATACGATCTACTCTTCCCTGTTTTGGTGACTATTTACACACACTATATGATTTGTAGTCCTCCTTCTACACTTGATCCGCCTTACGCGATTTGCGGTCCATTGGGTCGCGGATCACGCATGCGCTGCACGGCGTCATCTCAATGTGCTCCGTGACGTCTGCATGCGCGGTACGCGGACGCGCTGAGAGATGGCTCCGTGCATCATGGTGCTTCCGCGCCCGCTCCACAGGTGCTCGCAATCCAGGTAATTAAATTAGACTTTTACCTAGACTATATATACCCTGTCAGTCTGTTACTCAGTACCTCCTGACGAAGCCGCTGAGGTGAAACGCGCGTCAAGGTCTTGTGCTTTGGGCTCACTCTTGCGTTTACCATGTCCTCAGGTACGTTCCATGTATAGTACTATTGTATTTCTATACATGGTCCCACTTCACATCCATGGCCCAGGATACCATCTATACTTTGATATCCAGCGACCGCTTTTATTTGTGACATTTATCATATATGTCTTAGTCTTGGATGTCCATGTTTATAATATTTTCGATGTGCATATACCCCTTGTTGGGTTTATCCTTTATCTGCTACGCAGTATTGATTGTTCATGCACCTAATTATCTTGACCTGTAGGCTATCCATGCTTACTTGTGTGGACGCACATGGTCCCGCAATTGTGTATACTGCCCTATGTTTCTTTGTATACTGTTTTCCATCCTGTCTTTTCCCTTATTTATTATAATCAAGAATAAAGTGATATTTTGATATATTATCTCCACTTGCTTTTTTACCTATATGGACAACCCTATTGACAATCCCAATATCAAATCAGCAAGGTCCGATAGCACCACTGATCAGCTGTGGCCCTGGAAATTATCCAGTATACGGAGCTGGAAGCAGAAGGCTGCATCCACTTGTAGCGAGACCCTGAGGAGCCGCTGCAGAGGATGGGAGTGGTAGTGGCCCTAATGGGGTGTTGTGTCACGGTATACTCCATCGGGCCATTGCATCTTGGAGATTGTTACAGTGGAAAGGTACTGTAGTTTGAAGTATAACAGTCTCTCTTGATTTGACAAATGATAACTTGTGGCACATCCAGCAGTATTAAGTACAAAGTGCAGTTTCTGGCACCAGATGAGGAGGTTTGGTGGCTGGCTGTGTGGCAACTGAATAGCTCTTGCAGGCACTTGTGGATATAAGTGTCCACTGTGTCAGACAGGCTTGACGTTAGTATGGCCTACTTGGTTGTTGTATGTGATGGGTGTCTAACCTGTTTTCCCTCACCAGCAGCAGGGTCTGTAAAGCTGTGGTTTTGCTGATCATTCTGCTGTCTAGCCATACAGAAGCTTGGCAGTCTCCTGGAGTAATGGTTTCACAGAAGAACTAGATACAGTCGCTTGGAGAAGGAGCTCAAGCCTGTTCTTCCTCCCTCCACTCTGCATGGGCTTGAACTCATCCCCCTGGCAGAAAGCAAGACCACCCCACTCCTACCAAGAGCGGAAAACGGGGTGGTTAGCCCTGTTTCTGCCAATCATTCTGCTGGAACACATGGCTTAAACATAACAATACATAAAAAAACATTTGCAGATACCCCCAGGCCTGGGTACTGCATACTGCGTAGGTTCCAGCACGTATGCGGAGCAAGACGGATAAGTCATGACCCACAATGCAAGTCAATGGGGACGGATCCATTTTCTCTGACACAATAGAAAACTGATCCGTCTTGGCCATGTTAAAGATAATAGAACCGGATCCGTTCTTAACGGATGCAGACGGTTGTATTAGCAGTAACAGAAGCGTTTTTTGCTGAACCCTGCCGGATCCAGCAAAAACGCTAGTGTGAAAGTAGCCTTAGATGGGTCCTATCACCAATCAAACATCTAACGTATGGTCTTCCGAAGATAGTGCATGGACTTATGCTATTGTGTGATGATCTGGGGTTAGGTAAGGGGTATGTACAATGCCTGGGGTAAATGCTACATCTGCCACGAGGCAGCACTGCAGAGCTCCGTACAGACACGAAGCAGAACAACGGAGAACAGGAAACCAGCTGAAGATCTGGACAAAAGATATGAAGTCTTAAAGGGGTTGTGCAGCGCAGTTATGGATGACCTATCCTCATCAGAGGCGGTGCAGTGTAATTACAAGTGTGCACTGCATAACCCCTTTAAGGCACACACACCGACTGAGCAGGTAGAGATTGGGAAGAAACTGTTCCTTCCCAATAATTGCCTGCTCATCAGAGGAGGTGAGAGCTGCACTTACATGCAGCAATCACCTCCACTGTATGGGGACGAGCGATGGCTACTGCCATCTCTCATGCCCCTAAGGAGTCATTGTTTCTCGGCAGCACGTCACTGTTCGCACAGCACGATCTGCTGCCAGAAACACTGATTTAGGCGTCTGTATAAATAATGGTTCCACCACATGAACAAGCGTTTTGCTCATTCATCAAGTGATCAGTGGCCCCTTTACACGGGCCCTACTATCGGGACTGAGCGTTTGTGCTAACGTTGGTTTCCCATAATAGGCCTGATAATTGCCCCGTGTAAATCTGGCTTTAAGATATTCTCAGACTGGAGGAGGACATCACAGGTGGAGTGAGATGAATATCCGTAAAAACATTGTATCTCAGCAGTATCCCCTGAATATCCAGACAGAAGGATCCCATCAGGGAGACATCAGCGTCTTCTCCACCACTTCCCATTAATGCTCTGGCTATCAGCTTGGGATATGGATGAAGTCCCATCCCCTTCAACCATTTTCACACACATAAAGTATTTAATTCTTCCCGATAAGATGACAGATATCTGAAGTTCTCAGGGCTGAAGAAAAATGTTATCCACAACCGGATTACAGAACTCTGTGCCTTTGAAGCCTGAGGGCAAGTAGACAGTCATCCATCAATTCCTCCCGAGCACAAGGGAAATCTCGTCCGAGGTTTGCGGGATGATTTTCATTTGAACTTGGTCTGTGAGTGCCGTGACCAAATCTGATCCTTGGCCCCATAGTCTGCAAACGCTATTAACCAGGAATCCTGTCAACTTTCTCTGACCTATTTCAGAAGGAAAACTATCGTAGGAATGACATGTTCAGCTACAGATCACGCATGAACTCAGGAGCCACAGGGTCTCATTCTGAAAAGATGGCCACAGACTCTCGATTTTCATCAAAAAATCCCACAGTCGTTTCAGACTAATCTTCTTGGTCGTAGTCCAGGTTTTGGGCCTGTCCCAGTGTTTCCCGCAAAGTTGTCTCATTCAAGGCAACAGATGTCCCCCTTCCCCCAAAGATATCTCGTACACCACCACAGATGATCCTCCCATCCAACAGAGGTGCCACACACAGTACCCCATGTATACACGGTCACAGATGTGTCAGTGTCTGAACATAGCCCTACAGGCACAACTTCCATCAAGTGGAATAAGTTCCTGAGCTGGGCACTAGAATCGATCAGTCAGACCCTCCTAGGTTGTGCTCTTTATATTATAGTGTTTGTCTTATTTCTTTGGTGCACTTGCCCCCATATTAAAATTCTGCCTGAAATGTTGTACTATGCAGCTACGTAACCCCATATGCAGCAAGCTGCGATGACCAGTGCGTCCCGACATCTATCATCGCTAACAGGAACTTTCAGCAATTTACTCTTCAGTGGTATCGGACCAGATGGGCTACAGTTTGCTCCTCATAGGTGTGGCTACACGGCGATCTTGGTCACGCCCATGGATTGCAGTGCATAGAAATTACCGTAATGGTGCACATTTGCTGCAAAAAAAAGGGGTTGCGGCAAACATGCAAGTTACACTGTGACCCCAATCATTTCTATCCATGGGCAGGACAGCTATCGTACAACCAAGATCACCGCCCTAATGGTTGGGCCTTGCTGTCAGTTCATCGGTTGTCCTTCCTTGGACCAGTTTTGGTAGGTGTTGACCACTGCAAACTGGAGTTTTAATAGTATCTGCCTTTATAACTAGGCCGTGTTGTGTATGGATGATCGGCTGGGGGCACAGGGCAGGGGCACGGCCAGGTTAAATCCCAGGCCCTTCATAGAGCCTTTCGGAGTGGTGGGCAATGGGCAAGGAGCCTGTGGATCCTAAAGTCAAGCAGAAGCGGGACAAGATCAAGTTGGTGAGGAGCCTGGGGAGTGGGGCTGGTGTAACAGATGATGCCGGCCACTGCTGGTACCATGTGCTGGCACTGGAGGATGACATGACAGGTCACACTGGTGCAGAGGAGGGGGCGAGACTTACAGCCTAGGTGGCACTTTATGTCCTGGCATTCTGTTATACATGTGGGATCAGGACACAGTGCCAGTTTATAGCAGTATGCGGGTTAGGCAGCTTATTGTGGTAACTGGGATCTACCAGGCATGATGCTGCTCCTCAACTTTTGCCTTGATGGCACTGGGGGGCAAGCTGGTGGCACTGGGAGGCACCTGATGGCACTGGGGTGGCAGCTGGTGGCAGCTAATAGCACTGGGGTGGCAGCTGATAGCACTGAGAGGGCAGCTGATGGCACTGAGGGGGCAGCTGATGGCTCTGGGGGATAATGGAGCTGATGGCACTGAGGGGGCAGCTGATGGCACTGAGGGGGCAGCTGATGGCACTGGGGCTGATCTCACAGGGGGGGAAAGGTGTTGGGGACTGATGGCAGGGGGTCTGATGAATTTTTATAAAAGAAAACAGTCTATTAATTCATTTTTTTCTTATTAGAATACTCGATTAATCGTAAAAATCGATAGAAACCATTTACTGCAGCCCTAGTCACAATATTTTCTTTATTCCTAGATAGTGTCTTAGTGTATATATGTCACAATAACATTTATTTTTGTAACTATTGTGATGATGTCACAATAGTTGTTTTCATTTATAAGATCCATTCCATTTTGATGTCACAATAGAGTTTTGTATGTCTTTATCCCTAGGATATACTCTATGGTCATGATGTCACAAAGTGTTTTCTTTATTCTTAGGCTGTATTCTATACTGATGATGTCACAAAGTATGTGTGTGTTTATTCCTAGACTGTGTTCTATACTGATGATGTATTTGTATTTATTTTTAAAGAGGACCCGTCACCGCCCCTGACACGCCTGTTTTAATAGCTTCATGCATTCCCCATATAATAACAATTCTAAAACATCTATTCTTATGGCTCTATTCCCTAATTATTTCTGCTAGAAGTTATGAATGAATTGCTAGCAGTCTGCAGTAAGGGTACAGAGGGGAGGTAACCAGTTGGGGGTGTGTCCCTGCACAGTCTGACAATGGCAGCACTGATTGGATAGAGTGAGACTGTGCAGGGACACACCCCCCAATTGGTTACCGCCCCTCTGTACCCTTACTGCAGACTGGTCGCAATTCATTCATAACTTCTAGCAGAAATAATATATAAATAAATAAAGGAACAGCACATCATAGAGCCATAAGAATAGATGCTCCAGAATTGTTATTACATGGGAAATGCATGAAGCTATTAAATGTCAGGAGTTGGGGAGAGGTCCTCTTTAACCACCTCCGGACCGCCTAACGCAGATGTGCGGTCCGGAGGTGGCAGCCCTGCGCAGAGTCACGCATATATGCGTCATCTCGCGAGGGCCGGGATTTCCTGTGAACGCACGCACACAGGCGCGCGCGCTCACAGGAACGGAAGGTAAGCGAGTGGATCTCCAGCCTGCCAGCGGCGATCGCTCGCTGGCAGGCTGGAGATCCGATTTTTTTAACCCCTAACAGGTATATTAGACGCTGTTTTGATAACAGCGTCTAATATACCTGCTACCTGGTCCTCTGGTGGTCCCTTTTGTTAGGATCGACCACCAGAGGACTCAGGTAGCTCAGTACAGTCGCACCAAACACCACACTACACTACACCCCCCCCCCCGTCACTTATTAACCCCTTATAAACCCCTGATCACCCATGATCACCCCATATAAACTCCCTGGTCACCCCCCTGTCATTGATCACCCCCCTGTCAGGCTCCGTTCAGACGTCCGTATGATTTTTACGGATCCACGGATACATGGATCGGATCCGCAAAACGCATACGGACGTCTGAATGGAGCCTTACAGGGGGGTGATCAATGACAAGTGGGTGATCACGCATATAGACTTCCTGATCACTTCCCTGTCATTGATCACCCCTCTGTCATTGATCACCCCCCTGTAAGGCTCCATTCAGACATCCGCATGATTTTTACGGATCCACTGATACATGGATCGGATCCGCAAAACACATGCGGACCTCTAATTGGAGCCTTACAGGGGGGTGATCAATGACAAGGGGGTGATCACGCATATAGACTTCCTGATCACTTCCCTGTCATTGATCACCCCCCTGTCATTGATCACCCCCCTCTGTCATTGATCACCCCCCTGTAAGGCTCCATTCAGACATCCGCATGATTTTTACGGATCCACTAATACATGGATCGGATCCGCAAAACGCATACGGACGTCTGAATGGAGCCTTACAGGGGGGTGATCAATGACAAGTGGGTGATCACGCATATAGACTTCCTGATCACTTCCCTGTCATTGATCACCCTCTGTCATTGATCACCCCCCTGTAAGGCTCCATTCAGACGTCCGCATGATTTTTACGGATCCACTGATACATGGATCGGATCCGCAAAACACATGCGGACGTCTGAATGGAGCCTTACAGGGGGGTGATCAATGACAGGGGGTTGATCACCCCATATAGACTCCCTGATCACCCCCCTGTCATTGATCACCCCCCCTGTAAGGCTCCATTCAGACGTCCGCATGTGTTTTGCGGATCCGATCCATGTATCCGTGGATCCGTAAAAAATCATACGGACGTCTGAATGGAGCCTTACAGGGGGGTGATCAGGGAGTCTATATGGGTGATCACCCCTCTGTCATTGATCACCCCCCCCCCTGTAAGGCTCCATTCAGACGTCCGCATGTGTTTTGCGGATCCGATCCATGTATCCGTGGATCCGTAAAAAATCATACGGACGTCTGAATGGAGCCTTACAGGGGGGTGATCAGGGAGTCTATATGGGTGATCACCCCTCTGTCATTGATCACCCCCCCCTGTAAGGCTCCATTCAGACGTCCGCATGTGTTTTGCGGATCCGATCCATGTATCCGTGGATCCGTAAAAAATCATACGGACGTCTGAATGGAGCCTTACAGGGGGGTGATCAGGGAGTCTATATGGGTGATCACCCCTCTGTCATTGATCACCCCCCCCCTGTAAGGCTCCATTCAGACGTCCGCATGTGTTTTGCGGATCCGATCCATGTATCCGTGGATCCGTAAAAAATCATACGGACGTCTGAATGGAGCCTTACAGGGGGGTGATCAGGGAGTCTATATGGGTGATCACCCCTCTGTCATTGATCACCCCCCCCTGTAAGGCTCCATTCAGACGTCCGCATGTGTTTTGTGGATCCGATCCATGTATCCGTGGATCCGTAAAAAATCATACGGACGTCTGAATGGAGCCTTACAGGGGGGTGATCAGGGAGTCTATATGGGTGATCACCCCTCTGTCATTGATCACCCCCCTGTAAGGCTCTATTCAGACATCCGCATGATTTTTACGGATCCACTAATACATGGATCGGATCCGCAAAACGCATACGAACGTCTGAATGGAGCCTTACAGGGGGGTGATCAATGACAAGTGGGTGATCACGCATATAGACTTCCTGATCACTTCCCTGTCATTGATCACCCCTCTGTCATTGATCACCCCCCTGTAAGGCTCCATTCAGACATCCGCATGATTTTTACGGATCCACTGATACATGGATCGGATCCGCAAAACACATACGGACGTCTGAATGGAGCCTTACAGGGGGGTGATCAATGACAGGCGGGTGATCACCCATATAGATTCCCTGATCACCCCCTGCATTGATCACCCCTCTGTCATTGATCACCCCCCTGTAAGGCTCCATTCAGACGTCCGCATGATTTTTACGGATCCACTGATACATGGATCGGATCCGCAAAACACATGCGGACGTCTGAATGGAGCCTTACAGGGGGGTGATCAATGACAGGGGGTTGATCACCCCATATAGACTCCCTGATCACCCCCCTGTAAGGCTCCATTCAGACGTCCGCATGTGTTTTGCGGATCCGATCCATGTATCCGTGGATCCGTAAAAAATCATACGGACGTCTGAATGGAGCCTTACAGGGGGGTGATCAGGGAGTCTATATGGGTGATCACCCCTCTGTCATTGATCACCCCCCCCCCCTGTAAGGCTCCATTCAGACGTCCGCATGTGTTTGGCGGATCCGATCCATGTATCCGTGGATCCGTAAAAATCATACGGACGTCTGAATGGAGCCTTACAGGGGGGTGATCAGGGAGTCTATATGGGTGATCACCCCTCTGTCATTGATCACCCCCCCCCTGTAAGGCTCCATTCAGACGTCCGCATGTGTTTTGCGGATCCGATCCATGTATCCGTGGATCCGTAAAAAATCATACGGACGTCTGAATGGAGCCTTACAGGGGGGTGATCAGGGAGTCTATATGGGTGATCACCCCTCTGTCATTGATCACCCCCCCCCTGTAAGGCTCCATTCAGACGTCCACATGTGTTTTGCGGATCCGATCCATGTATCCGTGGATCCGTAAAAAATCATACGGACGTCTGAATGGAGCCTTACAGGGGGGTGATCAGGGAGTCTATATGGGTGATCACCCCTCTGTCATTGATCACCCCCCCCCCTGTAAGGCTCCATTCAGACGTCCGCATGTGTTTTGCGGATCCGATCCATGTATCCGTGGATCCGTAAAAAATCATACGGACGTCTGAATGGAGCCTTACAGGGGGGTGATCAGGGAGTCTATATGGGTGATCACCCCTCTGTCATTGATCACCCCCCCTGTAAGGCTCCATTCAGACGTCCGCATGTGTTTTGCGGATCCGATCCATGTATCCATGGATCCGTAAAAATCATACGGACGTCTGAATGGAGCCTTACCAGGGGGGTGATCAGTGACAGGGGGGTGATCAGGGAGTCTATATGGGTGATCACCCCCCTGTCATTGATCACCCCCCTGTCATTGATCACTCCCCCTGTAAGGCTCCATTCAGACATTTTTTTGGCCCAAGTTAGCGGAAATTTTTTGTTTGTTTTTGTTTTTTCTTACAAAGTCTCATATTCCACTAACTTGTGTCAAAAAATAAAATCTCACATGAACTCGCCATACCCCTCACGGAATCCAAATGCGTAAACATTTTTAGACATTTATATTCCAGACTTCTTCTCACGCTTTAGGGCCCCTAAAAAGCCAGGGCAGTATAAATACCCCACATGTGACCCCATTTCGGAAAGAAGACACCCCAAGGTATTCCATGAGGGGCATATTGAGTCCATGAAAGATTGAAATTTTTGTCCTAAGTTAGCGGAAAGTGAGACTTTGTGAGAAAAAAACAAAAAAAATCAATTTCCGCTAACTTATGCAAAAAAAAAAATAATTTCTATGAACTCGCCAGGCCCCTCATTGAATACCTTGGGGTGTCTTCTTTCCAAAGTGGGGTCACATGTGGGGTATTTATACTGCCCTGGCTTTTTAGGGGCCCGAAAGTGTGAGAAGAAGTCTGGGATCCAAATGTCTAAAAATGCCCTCCTAAAAGGAATTTGGGCCCCTTTGCGCATCTAGGCTGCAAAAAAGTGTCACACATCTGGTATCGCCGTACTCAGGAGAAGTTGGGCAATGTGTTTTGGGGTGTCATTTTACATATACCCATGCTGGGTGAGAAAAATATCTTGGTCAAATGCCAACTTTGTATAAAAAAATGGGAAAAGTTGTCTTTTGCCAAGATATTTCTCTCACCCAGCATGGGTATATGTAAAATGACACCCCAAAACACATTCCCCAACTTCTCCCGAGTACGGCGATACCAGATGTGTGACACTTTTTTGCTGCCAAGGTGGGCAAAGGGGCACATATTCCAAAGTGCACCTTTTGGATTTCACCGGCCATTTTTTACACATTTTGATTGCAAAGTTCTTCTCACACATTTGGGCCCCTAAATTGCCAGGGCAGTATAACTACGCCACAAGTGACCCCATTTTGGAAAGAAGACACCCCAAGGTATTCCGTGAGGGGCATGGCGAGTTCCTCGAATTTTTTATTTTTTGTCGCAAGTTAGTGGAATATGAGACTTTGTAAGAAAAAAAAAAAAGAAAAAATCATCATCATTTTCCGCTAACTTGTGACAAAAAATAAAAAGTTCTATGAACTCACTATGCCCATCAGCGAATACCTTAGGGTGTCTACTTTCCGAAATGGGGTCATTTGTGGGGGTTTTCTACTGTCTGGGCATTGTAGAACCTCAGGAATCATGACAGGTGCTCAGAAAGTCAGAGCTGCTTCAAAAAGCGGAAATTCACATTTTTGGACCATAGTGTGTAAACGCTATAACTTTTACCCAAACCATTTTTTTTTTTGCCCAAACATTTTTTTTTATCAAAGACATGTAGAACAATAAATTTGGCGAAAAATGTATATATGGATGTCGTTTTTTTTGCAAAATTTTACAGCTGAAAGTGAAAAATGTCATTTTTTTGCAAAAAATCGTTACATTTTGATTAATAACAAAAAAAGTAAAAATGTCAGCAGCAATGAAATACCACCAAATGAAAGCTCTATTAGTGAGAAGAAAAGGAGGTAAAATTCATTTGGGTGGTAAGTTGCATGACCGAGCGATAAACGGTGAAAGGAGTGTAGTGCAGAAGTGTAAAAAGTGCTCTGGTCATGAAGGGGGTTTCAGCTAGCGGGGCTGAAGTGGTTAAGCTGTGTATGTCATTGTGACAATATGGTCTTTAGTTTTAGGCTGTGTGCTATGGTAATGTCACAAAATAGTGTTTATCTGTATTCCTAGCCCGTCTATTTTTTGTCATGACATCACAATAGTACTGCGTTTGTCTTCAGTCCCAGGCTACAGAATCAGATCAAGCCACCAGAGTACAAGAACATCCTCCAGTAGGCATAGCCTCTTACATAATAATTGGCCCAAAGGTCCAGAAGAAGAAACCCCTATTGCAGCATTGTTAAATGTGTTTGCAGCTATTTCCAAAAATGCCAAAGTATCGCTGCAATTACAGAAAATTGCCTTAATTAAATCTTATTGATACTGACTGATGTTCTACGTGATGGGATTAAAAGTGGACCTGTGCATGTTCTGCGTACGTGGAGTGTAGCATCTCTAGTCCTGATAGCAGACATCACACATACTGGTTACAATTACAGTGCTGCCCATATTCATACCCCTGGCAAATTTTTACTTAAAGTTACTTTTATTCAACCAGCAAGTAATTTTTTGACGGGAAATGACATAGGTGTCTCCCAAAAGATAATAAGACGATGTACAAGAGGCATTATTGTGGAAAAAAACATTGCTCAGCTTTTATTTACATTTGAGCAAAAAGTGTCCAGTCTAAAATGATTCATACCCTTCTCAATAATCAATAGAAAAGCCTTTATTGGCTATTACAGCAATCAAACGCTTCCTATAATTGCAGACCAGCTTTTTGCAGGTCTCCTCATTTTTGCCCATTCATCTTTAGCAATGAGCTCCAAATCTTTCAGGTCGGAGGGTCTTCTTGCCATCACCCTGATCTTTAGCTCCCTCCACAGATTCTCAGTTAGATTCAAGTCTGGACTCTGGCTGGGCCTCTCCAAAACGTTAATGTTGTTGTCCGCTAACCATTTCTTCACTACTTTTGCTGTGTGTTTTGGGTCATTGTCATGCTGAAATGTCCATTGGTGCCCAAGGCCAAGTTTCTCTGCAGACTGCCTGATGTTGTCGTTGAGAATCCTCATGTATTGCTCTTCTTTCATGGTGCCATTTACCGTGATTAGGTTCCCTGGTCCATTGGCTGAAAAACACCCCCAAAGCATTAGGTTCCAACCACCATGTTTGACAGTGGGGGATGGTGTTCTTTGGGTTGAAGGCTTCTCCTTTTTTACGCCAAATGAAGGAAACATCATTGTGACCAAACAATTCAATTTTTGTTTCATCTGACCATAACACAGAAGACCAGAAGTCTTCTTCTTTGTCCAGATGAGCTTTTGTGTGCCTTATCTGGAGAAGTGGCGTCCTCCTTGGTCTGCAGTGTGCAGCATCCGTTGGATCTGCCTTGAGACATTGCCACCAGCAGAGCCCAGATACACCAGGATGGCCTTGGTGGTGATCCTTGGATTCTTTGTCACCTCTCTAACTATCCTCCTGGCCAGCACAGGTTTCACTTTTGGCTTCCGACCACGTCCTCTGAGATTTTCCACAGTGCGGAACATCTTGTATTTTTTGCTCAAATGTAAATAAAAACTGAGAAATGTTTTTTTCCCCAGAATAATGCCTCTTGTACATCGTCCTATTATCTTTTGGGAGACACCTATGTAATTTCCTGTCAAAAAATTACTTGCTGGTTGAATAAAAGTAAATTTAAGTCAAAATTTGCCAGGGGTATGAGTAATTATGGGCAGCACTGTTTATGCCCAGTAGTATATTCCACCCAGAAGATTTTGCAGCACAGACAATATTGAATATAAAATATAAAAATAAGTAGATTTGCAAATAATTGTGGTTAAAAATACCCTATAATTTTGGGTATAAAGATTAATGCAGATGTATATATCTTTATGGTTACAGACTACAATCAAATCGAGTCAGAACCTCCAGCGATCTGTTGACTGCTGGCCATATGCACTCATTACGACCTCAATATTTTCAACAAAAAACATGCAACAAAGCATGTGGACCCACTATGCCAACTAGCCGGTTTCGCTTTGGGTTATCCCTAAGGGCGTTGTCCTGATGGTCCATTGGTATTCATCTTTTAAACCCTGTACAGGAATCTGGACTTTGCTGCAGGGAACCAACCAGGCCGCTACCTCCTGGAATAGTCCCGGTGTAGTTGGCAGCCGACCCCCATTTATAAGAGACACCAGTGCAGAGGACAGAAGGGACAGGAAATACTTGTAGAGAACAGAAAACAGACAAAGGTCAGGGCAGGCAGAGTTTGTATGTATGAAACAGGTCCAACGTCTGGGCAGGCAGCTGAGGATCAGCACGATAAACAGGCAGAGGTTTGGTACACAGGTAGTCAGTCTGAATAGCGAACCTTCCCTGGGAAACGTAGCTCACTAGGAAGCTAATGCTCAAGCACCTTCACACTACGGAAGGTTCCCAATATACCCGGAGAGGGGAAGAATTTGGTCCCCTAAGGGACAGGCTTGGAAGGAGGGCATAGGCTGTGGCCTGCAACAGAGAAGCAACCCACTGCAGGTGGTAAATAAGAGCATGTGGGTCCAGCCAGGAGAAGCAACCCACTGCAGGTGGTAAATAAAAGCATGTGGGTCCAGACAGGAGAAGCAACCCACTGCAGGTGGTAAATAAGAGCATGTGGGTCCAGCCAGGAGAAGCAACCCACTGCAGGTGGTAAATAAGAGCATGTGGGTCCAGCCAGGAGAAGCAACCCACTGCAGGTGGTAAATAAGAGCATGTGGGTCCAGCCAGGAGAAGCAACCCACTGCAAGTGGTAAATAAGAGCATGTGGGTCCAGACAGGAGAAGCAACCCACTGCAGGTGGTAAATAAGAGCATGTGGGTCCAGCCAGGAGAAGCAACCCACTGCAGGTGGTAAATAAGAGCATGTGGGTCCAGCCAGGAGAAGCAACCCACTGCAAGTGGTAAATAAGAGCATGTGGGTCCAGCCAGGAGAAGCAACCCACTGCAGGTGGTAAATAAGAGCATGTGGGTCCAGACAGGAGAAGCAACCCACTGCAGGTGGTAAATAAGAGCATGTGGGTCCAGACAGGAGAAGCAAGCCGCTGCAGGTGGTAAATAAGAGCATGTGGGTCCAGACAGGAGAAGCAACCCACTGCAGGTGGTAAATAAGAGCATGTGGGTCCAGACAGGAGAAGCAACCCACTGCAGGTGGTAAATAAGAGCATGTGGGTCCAGACAGGAGAAGCAACTCACTGCAGGTGGTAAATAAGAGCATGTGGGTCCAGACAGGAGAAGCAACCCACTGCAGGTGGTAAATAAAAGCATGTGGGTCCAGACAGAAGAAGCAACCCACTGCAGGTGGTAAATAAGAGCATGTGGGTCCAGACAGGAGAAGCAACTCACTGCAGGTGGTACATAAGAGCATGTGGGTCCAGACAGGAGAAGCAAGCCGCTGCAGGTGGTAAATAAGAGCATGTGGGTCCAGACAGGAGAAGCAACCCACTGCAGGTGGTAAATAAGAGCATGTGGGTCCAGACAGGAGAAGCAACCCACTGCAGGTGGTAAATAAGAGCATGTGGGTCCAGCCAGGAGAAGCAACCCACTGCAGGTGGTAAATAAGAGCATGTGGGTCCAGACAGGAGAAGCAACCCACTGCAGGTGGTAAATAAGAGCATGTGGGTCCAGACAGGAGAAGCAACCCACTGCAGGTGGTAAATAAGAGCATGTGGGTCCAGCCAGGAGAAGCAACCCACTGCAGGTGGTAAATAAGAGCATGTGGGTCCAGACAGGAGAAGCAACCCACTGCAGGTGGTAAATAAGAGCATGTGGGTCCAGACAGGAGAAGCAACCCACTGCAGGTGGTAAATAAGAGCATGTGGGTCCAGACAGGAGAAGCAACCCACTGCAGGTGGTAAATAAGAGCATGTGGTCCAGCCAGGAGAAGCAACCCACTGCAGGTGGTAAATAAGAGCATGTGGGTCCAGACAGGAGAAGCAACCCACTGCAGGTGGTAAATAAGAGCATGTGGGTCCAGACAGGAGAAGCAACCCACTGCAGGTGGTAAATAAGAGCATGTGGGTCCAGACAGGAGAAGCAACCCACTGCAGGTGGTAAATAAGAGCATGTGGGTCCAGACAGGAGAAGCAACCCACTGCAGGTGGTAAATAAGAGCATGTGGGTCCAGACAGGAGAAGCAACCCACTGCAGGTGGTAAATAAGAGCATGGGTAAGGGTAAGAGATATGGCACCAGTAAACAAATTTGCCACCAATAACTCTAAAGTGACTGCATGCGGCCATCATGGTACCATGGATGTGAAAACCTAAGGTAATGGTCTCCAACATGTGGTTCTCCAGCTGATAAAAACTAACATCTCATGGCATGCTTGGAGTTGTAGTCTTCAAGACTATTGCTCTAAAGAACGCCTCCAGCACCTTGGTGCATACATGCCGTCAATATTACATTTATATTCAAGGTATATAGTTATTCTGAAAAGTATCTCCACTGACGTGTATCATCTGCATTTATTTTCAACCTGGACGAGGCCATTCAGAGATGTGAAATTACTGAGCTCTGCAGGAACTTAACTGCTTGCCTGGGAAATTGCTGCTTATTGTGTGCTATATAATCACACTGCGTCAGTGTAAGAACAGGTTTGGATGGGCTCTAAAAACAGAAGAGATAGTTACAGCGATTTAACAGGAAACAGTCGGATTCCCAGACAACGGTACATTTGGCCCCGGAGCTGGAGAGGACGCTTTGAACTCCGCGCAGAGTGTGTTTGGACTTCCCCACTGTGATACTGCGGTGGTGATACTTCCTCTGTGTGGGCACTGACACTGCTATAAGACATCAGCCACAAGGGAAATCGTATCACAAAAACATCCGTTCAAGTCCAGCGAGGACGTGACACTGACAAGTGCGCCTGGTGGGAAATGAGATAATAAATATGTAATAATAATCGACGTAAAGAGACGATAACAAAAACATTTAAGACTTTTACTAAATACGGTTTTTGTTCTGAATGTTCCTGCCACCATGCCTCAGCTCAGGCTGCCTGAAATGCTAAAGGCCTGTTCACACCTGGGAATTCGCTCGCTTCTGAGAAATCAAAATAACTGGGGAGATCAACAACACAACTTTCCTTCACCATTACTCAATCATATACAGTATGTGCACTTTGCAGATGCAGTTGCTGAAACATGATTACAGACTACACCCGGCGTATGTATAACTCTCCTGCTTCTGTACACGAGCGGTAACACACGTACAGTCTAATCCTGCAGTTATGTATAACTCTTCTCATTCTTACTAACCTCTTTGGTCAGAGTATGCGAGTGTTAGTCTAAATCAGTTATACAGGTCCTTCTAAAAAAATTAGCATATTGTGATAAAGTTCATTATTTTCTGTAATGTACTGATAAACATTAGACTTTCATATATTTTAGATTCATTACACACAACTGAAGTAGTTCAAGCCTTTTATTGTTTTAATATTCCTATCTAAAAAAATTAGCATATCATGAAAAGGTTCTCTAAACGAGCTATTAACCTAATCATCTGAATCAACTAATTAACTCTAAACACCTGCAAAAGATTCCTGAGGCTTTTAAAAACTCCCAGCCTGGTTCATTACTCCAAACCGCAATCATGGGTAAGACTGCCGACCTGACTGCTGTCCAGAAGGCCATCATTGACACCTCAAGCAAGAGGGTAAGACACAGAAAGACATTTCTGAAGGAATAGGCTGTTCCCAGAGCGCTGTATCAAGGCCCCTCAGTGGGAAGTCTGTGGGAAGGAAAAAGTGTGGCAGAAAACGCTGCACAACGAGAAGAGGTGACCGGACCCTGAGGAAGATTGTGGAGAAGGACTGATTCCAGACCTTGGGGGACCTGCGGAAGCAGTGGACTGAGTCTGGAGTAGAAACATCCAGAGCCCCCGTGTACAGGCGTGTGCAGGAAATGGCTACAGGTGCCGCATTCCCCAGAAACAGCGGCAGAAGCGCCTGACCTGGGCTACAGAGAAGCAGCACTGGACTGTTACATGTCATTCGGAAATCAAGGTGCCAGAGTCTGGAGGAAGACTGGGGAGAGGGAAATGCCAAAATGCCTGAAGTCCAGTGTCAAGTCCCCACAGTCAGTGATGGTCTGGGGTGCCATGTCAGCTGCTGGTGTTGGTCCACTGTGTTTTATCAAGGGCAGGGGCAATGCAGCCGCTATCAGGAGATTTTGGAGCACTTCATGCTTCCATCTGCTGAAAAGTTTTATGGAGATGAAGATGTCATTTTTCAGCACGACCTGGCACCTGCTCACAGTGCCAACACCACTGGTAAATGGTTTACTGACCATGGTATTACTGGGCTCAATTGGCCTGCCAACTCTCCTGACCTGAACCCCATAGAGAATCTGTGGGATATTGGGAAGAGAAAGTTGAGAGACGCAAGACCCAACACTCTGGATGAACTTAAGGCCGCTATCGAAGCCTCCTGGGCCTCCATAACACCTCAGCAGTGCCACAGGCTGATTGCCTCCATGCCACGCCGCAGTGAAGCCTCCTGGGCCTCCATAACACCTCAGCAGTGCCACAGGCTGATTGCCTCCATGCCACGCCGCATTGAAGCTTCCTGGGCCTCCATAACACCTCAGCAGTGCCACAGGCTGATGCCTCCATGCCACGCCACATTGAAGCCTCCTGGGCCTCCATAACACCTCAGCAGTGCCACAGGCTGATTGCCTCCATGCCACGCCGCATTGAAGCAGTCATTTCTGCAAAAGGATTCCCCACCAAGTATTGAGTGCAGAACTGAACATAATCATTTGAAGGTTGACTTTTTTTGTATTAAAAACACATTTCTTTTATTGTTCGGATGAAATATGCTAATTTTTTTAGATAGGAATTTGGGGTTTTCATGAGCTGTATGCCAAAATCATCAATATTAAAACAATAAAAGGCTTGAACTACTTCAGTTGGTGTGTAATGAATCTAAAATATATGAAAGTCTAATGTTTATCAGTACATTACAGAAAATAATGAACTTTATCACAAAATGCAATTTTTTTTAGAGGGACCTGTAGCTCCCCGATTAGACTTCTGGGCAGCATTTCCTCCCATAAATCACAGCTTGCATTTTCATATCAATGTGATAGAGGCAGATGGAGTAGACACAGGCAGAGCACTGAGAGGAGAGAGATGGCAGCTTCACAAAGAACACTCCCTGAGCGCTGAACCTGCAGCTCCAAATGCAGGGAACACTCCCTGAGCTCTGAACCTGCAGCTCCAAATGCAGGGAACACTCCCTGAGCTCTGAACCTGCAGCTCCAAATGCAGGGAACACTCCCTGAGCTCTGAACCTGCAGCTCCAAATGCAGGGAATACTCCCTGAGCTCTGAACCTGCAGCTCCAAATGCAGGAAACACTCCCTGAGCTCTGAACCTGCAGCTCCAAATGCAGGGAATACTCCCTGAGCTCTGAACCTGCAGCTCTACATGCTGGGAACACTCACTGAGCTCTAAACCTGCAGCTCCAAATGCAGGGAACACTCCCTGAGCTCTGAACCTGCAGCTCCAAATGCAGGGAACACTCCCCGAGCTCTGAACCTGCAGCTCCAAATGCAGGGAATACTCCCTGAGCTCTGAAACTGCAGCTCCAAATGCAGGAAACACTCCCTGAGTTCTGAACCTGCAGCTCCAAATGCAGGGAATACTCCCTGAGCTCTGAACCTGCAGCTCCAAATACAGGAAACACTCCCTGAGCTCTGAACCTGCAGCTCCAAATGCAGGGAACACTCCCTGAGCTCTGAACCTGCAGCTCCAAATGCAGGGAACACTCCCTGAGCTCTGAACCTGCAGCTCCAAATGCAGGGAACACTCCCTGAGCTCTGAACCTGCAGCTCTACATGCTGGGAACACTCCCTGAGCTCTAAACCTGCAGCTCCAAATGAAGGGAACACTCCCTGAGCTCTGAACCTGCAGCTCCAAATGCAGGGAACACTCCCCGAGCTCTGAACCTGCAGCTCCAAATGCAGGAAACACTCCCTGAGCTCTGAACCTGCAGCTCCAAATGCAGGGAACACTCCCTGAGCTCTGAACCTGCAGCTCCAAATGCAGGGAACACTCTCTGAGCTCTGAACCTGCAGCTCCAAATGCAGGGAACACTCCCTGACCTCTGAACCTGCAGCTCCAAATGCAGGAAACACTCCCTGAACTCTGAACCTGCAGCTCCAAATGCAGGGAACACTCCCTGAGCTCTGAACCTGCAGCTCTACGTGCAGGGAACACTCCCTGAGCACTGAACCTGCAGCTCTACATGCAGGGAACACTCCCTGAGCTCTAAACCTGCAGCTCCAAATGCAGGAAACACTCTCTGAGCTCTGAATCTGAAGCCCCACATGCAGAGAACACTCCCTGAGCTCTGAACCTGCAGCCCCACATGGAGGGAACATTTCCTGAGCTCTGAACCTGCAGCCCCACAAGCAAGGAACACTCCCTGAGCTCTGAACCTGCAGCTCTACATGCTGGGAACACTCCCCGAGCACTGAACCTGCAGCTCTACATGCTGGAAACACTCCCTGAGCGCTGAACTTTTAGCTTCACGTGCAGGGAACACTCCCTGAGCTCTAAACCTGCAGCTCCAAATGCAGGGAAAACTCCCTGAGCTCTGAACTTGTTGCTCCACAAGCAGGAAACACTCCCTGAGCTCTGAATCTGAAGCCCCACATGCAGAGAACACTCCCTGAGCTCTGAACCTGCAGCCCCACATGGAGGGAACATTTCCTGAGCTCTGAACCTGCAGCTCTACATGCTGGGAACACTCCCCGAGCGCTGAACCTGCAGCTCTACATGCTGGGAACACTCCCTGAGCGCTGAACCTTTAGCTCCACGTGCAGGGAACACTCCCTGAGCTTTAAACCTGCAGCTCCAAATGCAGGAAACACTCCCTGAGCTCTGAACTTGTTGCTCCACTAGCAGGAAACACTCACTGAGCTCTGAATCTGAAGCCCCACATGCAGAGAACACTCCCTGAGCTCTTAACCTTTAGCTCCATATGGAGGGAACATTTCCTGAGCTCTGAACCTGCAGCCCTACAAGCAAGGAACACTCCCTGAGCTCAGAACATGCAGCCCGACATGCAGAGAACACTCCCTGAGCTCTGAACCTGCAGCCCGACATGCAGAGAACACTCCCTGAGCTCTGAACCTGCAGCCCCACAAGCAAGAAACAATCTGTGAGCTCTGAACTTGCAGCCCCACTTGCAGAAAACACTCCCTGAGCTCTGAACCTGCCGCTCCATATGCAAAGAATACTCCCTGAGCTTTGATCCTGCAGCTCCACAAGCAGAGACCACTCCCTGAGCTCTGAACCTGCAGCTCCACAAGCAGAAAACACTCCCTGAGCTCTGAACCTGCCGCTCCACAAGCAGGGAACCGTCTCTAAGCTCTCGAATGGCAGCATCACATGCAGAGAACCCTTCCTGAGAGTGGATTCAATCTTAACAAATCTCATCTACATTGTCCAGTAATTTTCCACATGGAAACGGACTTGCGGTGCAGATTGCAAAATTAGAAGCAAGTTAATTTAGATCATGGATTTGTTGTGGATTTTCCCTATTGTCTTGAATGGAGAAGATAAATTCTGCAACAAGTCTGTAATAAAATGTATTCACAGAAAAATCCGCAGCTACAAATTTGAAACCTGTTGACTCTTCTCTTCAGAATCCGCCAGAAAATCTGCAGCGGCAAATCAGTGCAATTTGCAGCAGACTTTTTAAGCCGTCGCTGCCTGTGGGTGTCACTGTCCCCACGCTTCCCGACTCCGTAAACCAGCTGGTGGCTCCATATTTCTTACAGCCTGACGTGTAACGTTGGGATAAACACGGTGTTATCCTGAGAATTTTGTGTACGTGGGCAGATTATACAGGTCACCGGTTGTATCGGCGATGAGTGGCAAACGTAGATATTTATCCACTTGCTAATGCCGGTAATAATTGAATTCATCTCGAGGTGACCTTACAGAAGCATGACCACCTCTGCTCGGCTGGCGTCAGCACCGGCCTGGTGTGAATAGCTCCTGACCTACAGCTAGGATTAGGTTTCCCGGCTTGGTTCCACTGCCTGAAGGAGGGGACTTTAACCCCCGACAGACCAAGCTTTTAATTTTTTCAGTCGACGTGGCTGTAGGAAGGCTTGTTTTTTTATTTTTTGCAGGAGCTGAAGTTTCTATTGGTGCCATTATAGGATTGACCTCTTCCTATTCCATTTTTCGGAAAGCTGGATAAGGAAAAAATATAAATTCTGGCATTGCCTATTAATTTAATAGTTGGGGTCGTTACGGATGCGTTGATACCAGTTATACTTTACTTTAACCCCTTAAGGGCCGGAGTTTTTTTATTTTATTTTTTTTAGTTTTTTTCACGCTCCCTGCCTTTCTAGAGCCATAACTTTTTTTATTTCTCTGTTCACATAGCCATATGAGGGCTTGTTTTTTGTGGGACAAGTTGTACTTTCCAAAGCCACCATATAATATTGCATACGATGTAGTGGGAAGCGGGAAAAAAAATTCCAAATGGAATGAAATTGCAAAAAAATAATTTAAAAAAATGCAATTCCACCACAGTTTTACAGGTTATTTTTTTATTTACGACGTTCCATGTGCGATAAAACTAACCAGTTACTTTTATTCTACAGGTCAGTACGAATCCGGCGATACCTTATACGTCTAGTTTTTCTTGCGTTTTGATAGTGGTAAAAAAAAGTAAAAACTGGGAATTTATTTATTTTTTTGTCTCAATATTTTGACCACTATAACTTTTTTGTAATTACATGTATGGAGCTGTATAGGGGCTAATTTTTTGCGGGGCGATCTGAACTTTTTATTGATACCATTCTGGGGTGTGTATGACTTTTTGATCACTTTTTATTACATCGCTCATTTTTAAAGGTCTGCGCATGCGCAGACCGGAAGGACGGATCCGGCATTTTGAATGGCACTAATACATTCCTATGGAAAAAAATGCTGGATCCGGCATTCAGGCAACTGTTCAGTTTTTTTCGCCGGAGATAAAACGTAGCATGCTACGGTTTTCTCTTTTGCCTGATCAGTCAAAATGACTGAAGACATCCTGACGCATCCTGAACGGATTACTCTCCATTCAGAATGCATGCAGATATGCCTGATCAGTTATTTTCCGGTATAGAGCCCCTGTGACGGAACTCTATGCCGGAAATGAAAAACGCTAATGTGAAAGTAGCCTTACATTTAATATTTTGGTGGGTGGTTTCTTTTTTTTTTTTTTACACTTTTTATTTAATAACTATTTCCCCCTTAGGGGCCAGAACCTGGGATCCTTTCATCCCTTGTCTATTCACCCGGACAGAGCTCTATCAGGGTGAATAGGACCTCACACTCTCCCTGCTGCCCTGTGCATAGTACACACAGCATGGAGCCGACTATGGCAGCCAGTGCTTCAGTAGCATCCGATCGGAGGCCCACGATTACACTGCTGAGGCTCCGATCAGAGGCTGCCACTGCCACCAATTAGAGGAGGTGAGGGGATTCTGGCCACTGCCACCAATGATTTTAATATTGGGGGGTTGAGAGGGGCGGGCACACTGTGCCACCAATGATTTGAATGGGGGGGGCGCGCACTGCACCACCAATGATAATTAACCCTTAATACAGGAGGCGGGTACTCGCAGCAGATCAGTGGCAGTTAACCCCTCAGGTGCCGCACGTGAGGGGTTAACTGCCGCTGATCGCAGCTCCCTGTCAGAGACAGGGTGACGGCAATGTGATTCTGCTGCCGGCACCTGCCTCCTGTATTATTATATGTTAAAGATGACCTTATATGGGTCCAGAATTTAAGTATTAGGCTACACAGCGGCGCCCAGAGATGTCCCAGCACTTACTATTATTCCTGGGTGCCGCTCCGTTTGCCCGCCGTGCCCCATTACTGTCTCCTCTCCTGCTCCACATGCTAATCACTATCGGAGCGATGGGGAGGAGACATGAGCTTCTCTAATGGGCGTTCCTTCTCCCTGCGCTGCGATTGGACAGCGCTACAGCCAGTGAGAAGGAACGCCCACATGATGCCGACCCACTGCGTCCTACCTACCTCCTCCGCTCCCCCAAAGCCACCCTGTCCACCCCGCTCTCCGCCCGCGGGTCACACTCCGGGTAACTCCTTTCCTGCCAGACTGTCCGAGAAGTCCACTTAGAAGCGGCGGAGTGCCGGGAGCGCCCCGGATTACTGGGGGGCAGCCATGTGAGGGCCATGGCGACCTGGGATTTGTCGAGCCCTGTGTTAAACGGGTGGGAAAAACGTGATGTGAACCCGTCCTCAGACGGCAGGCGCACCCGGCCATCCCCATGACCAGGCCGCCTTCTTCCACTGCTCGATAAACCAGTTCTGAGGCCTACCTGCCGATTGTAGGTGCGTTCAGGGGACAGCAGGGGGCGCTCTGACCGGTCTGTAGCTATACAGCAAGCTGCGATGTCCTGACACCTTCCTGTCATCCTCAGCAGCAACTTACTTACAGATCAACCCTATATCTGATCCTATCCTGTGTGATACCGTCTGCTGAGCTGTGTATCTAATCCTATCATGTGTGATACTGCCTGCTGAGCAGTGTATCTAATCCTATCCTGTGTGATACTGTCTGCTGAGCGGTGTATCTAATCCTATCCTGTGTGATACTGTCTGCTGAGCTGTGTATCTAATCCCGTCCTGTGTGATACTGTCTGCTGATCTGTGTATCTAATCCTATCCTGTGTGATACTGTCTGCTGAGCTGTGTATCTAATCCTATCCTGTGTGATACTGTCTGCTGAGCTGTGTATCTAATCCTATCCTGTGTGCTACTGTCTGCTGAGCTGTGTATCTAATCCTATCATGTGTGATACTGACTGCTGAGCTGTGTATCTAATCCTGTCCTGTGTGATACTGTCTGCTGAGCTGTGTATCTAATCCTATCATGTGTGATACTGACTGCTGAGCTGTGTATCTGATCCTAACCTGTGTGATACTGTCTGCTGAGCTGTGTATCTAATCCTATCCTGTGTGATACTGTCTGCTGAGCTGTGTATCTAATCCTATCCTGTGTGATACTGTCTGCTGAGCTGTGTATCTAATCCTATCCTGTGTGATACTGTCTGCTGAGCTGTGTATCTAAGCCTATCCTGTGTGATACTGTCTGCTGAGCTGTGTATCTAATCCTATCCTGTGTGATACTGTCTGCTGAGCTGTGTATCTAATCCTATCCTGTGTGATACTGTCTGCTGAGCTGTGTATCTAATCCTATCCTGTGTGATACTGTCTGCTGAGCTGTGTATCTAATCCTATCCTGTGTGATACTGTCTGCTGAGCTGTGTATCTAATCCTATCCTGTGTGATACTGTCTGCTGAGCTGTGTATCTAATCCTATCCTGTGTGATACTGTCTGCTGAGCTGTGTATCTAATCCTATCCTGTGTGATACTGTCTGCTGAGCTGTGTATCTAATCCTATCCTGTGTGATACTGTCTGCTGAGCTGTGTATCTAATCCTATCCTGTGTGATACTGTCTGCTGAGCTGTGTATCTAATTCCTATCCTGTGTGATACTGTCTGCTGAGCTGTGTATCTAATCCTATCCTGTGTGATACTGTCTGCTGAGCTGTGTATCTAATCCTATCCTGTGTGATACTGTCTGCTGAGCTGTGTATCTATCCATCCTATCCTGTGTGATACTGTCTGCTGAGCTGTGTATCTAATCCTATCCTGTGTGATACTGTCTGCTGAGCTGTGTATCTAATCCTATCCTGTGTGATACTGTCTGCTGAGCTGTGTATCTAATCCTATCCTGTGTGATACTGTCTGCTGAGCTGTGTATCTAATCCTATCCTGTGTGATACTGTCTGCTGAGCTGTGTATCTAATCCTATCCTGTGTGATACTGTCTGCTGAGCTGTGTATCTAATCCTATCCTGTGTGATACTGTCTGCTGAGCTGTGTATCTAATCCTATCCTGTGTGATACTGTCTGCTGAGCTGTGTATCTAATCCTATCCTGTGTGATACTGTCTGCTGAGCTGTGTATCTAATCCTATCCTGTGTGATACTGTCTGCTGAGCTGTGTATCTAATCCTATCCTGTGTGATACTGTCTGCTGAGCTGTGTATCTAATCCTATCCTGTGTGATACTGTCTGCTGAGCTGTGTATCTAATCCTATCCTGTGTGATACTGTCTGCTGAGCTGTGTATCTAATCCTATCCTGTGTGATACTGTCTGCTGAGCTGTGTATCTAATCCTATCCTGTGTGATACTGTCTGCTGAGCTGTGTATCTAATCCTATCCTGTGTGATACTGTCTGCTGAGCTGTGTATCTAATCCTATCCTGTGTGATACTGTCTGCTGAGCTGTGTATCTAATCCTATCCTGTGTGATACTGTCTGCTGAGCTGTGTATCTAATCCTATCCTGTGTGATACTGTCTGCTGAGCTGTGTATCTAATCCTATCCTGTGTGATACTGTCTGCTGAGCTGTGTATCTGATCCTATCCTGTGTGATACTGTCTGCTGAGCTGTGTATCTAATCCTATCCTGTGTGATACTGTCTGCTGAGCTGTGTATCTAATCCCTATCCTGTGTGATACTGTCTGCTGAGCTGTGTATCTAATCCTATCCTGTGTGATACTGTCTGCTGAGCTGTGTATCTAATCCTATCCTGTGTGATACTGTCTGCTGAGCTGTGTATCTAATCCTATCCTGTGTGATACTGTCTGCTGAGCTGTGTATCTAATCCTATCCTGTGTGATACTGTCTGCTGAGCTGTGTATCTAATCCTTCCTGTGTGATACTGTCTGCTGAGCTGTGTATCTAATCCTATCCTGTGTGATACTGTCTGCTGAGCTGTGTATCTAATCCTATCCTGTGTGATACTGTCTGCTGAGCTGTGTATCTAATCCTATCCTGTGTGATACTGTCTGCTGAGCTGTGTATCTAATCCTGTCATGTGTGATACTGTCTGCTGAGCGTGTATCTAATCCTATCCTGTGTGATACTGTCCTGCTGAGCTGTGTATCTAATCCTATCCTGTGTGATACTGTCTGCTGAGCTGTGTATCTAATCCTATCCTGTGTGATACTGTCTGCTGAGCTGTGTATCTAATCCTGTCCTGTGTGATACTGTCTGCTGAGCTGTGTATCTAATCCTATCATGTGTGATACTGACTGCTGAGCTGTGTATCTAATCCTAACCTGTGTGATACTGTCTGCTGAGCTGTGGATCTAATCCTGTCCTGTGTGATACTGTCTGCTGAGCTGTGTATCTATTCCTTATCCTGTGTGATACTGTCTGCTGAGCTGTGTATCTGATCCTATCATGTGTGATACTGTCTGCTGAGCTGTGTATCTAATCCTATCCTGTGTGATACTGTCTGCTGAGCTGTGTATCTAATCCTATCCTGTGTGATACTGTCTGCTGAGCTGTGTATCTAATCCTATCCTGTGTGATACTGTCTGCTGAGCTGTGTATCTAATCCTATCCTGTGTGATACTGTCTGCTGAGCTGTGTATCTGATCCTAATCCTGTGTGATACTGTCTGCTGAGCTGTGTATCTAATCCTATCCTGTGTGATATTGTCTGCTGAGCTGTGTATCTAATCCTATCCTGTGTGATACTGTCTGCTGAGCTGTGTATCTAATCCTATCCTGTGTGATACTGTCTGCTGAGCTGTGTATCTAATCCTATCCTGTGTGATACTGTCTGCTGAGCTGTGTATCTAATCCTATCCTGTGTGATACTGCTGCTGAGCTGTGGTATCTAATCCTATCCTGTGTGATACTGTCTGCTGAGCTGTGTATCTAATCTGTCCTGTGTGATACTGTCTGCTGAGCTGTGTATCTAATCCTATCCTGTGTGATACTGTCTGCTGAGCTGTGTATCTAATCCTATCCTGTGTGATACTGTCTGCTGAGCTGTGTATCTAATCCTGATCCTGTGTGATACTGTCTGCTGAGCTGTGTATCTAATCCTATCCTGTGTGATACTGTCTGCTGAGCTGTGTATCTAATCCTATCCTGTGTGATACTGTCTGCTGAGCTGTGTATCTAATCCTATCCTGTGTGATACTGTCTGCTGAGCTGTGTATCTAATCCTATCCTGTGTGATACTGTCTGCTGAGCTGTGTATCTAATCCTATCCTGTGTGATACTGTCTGCTGAGCTGTGTATCTAATCCTATCCTGTGTGATACTGTCTGCTGAGCTGTGTATCTAATCCTATCCTGTGTGATACTGTCTGCTGAGCTGTGTATCTAATCCTATCCTGTGTGATACTGTCTGCTGAGCTGTGTATCTAATCCTATCCTGTGTGATACTGTCTGCTGAGCTGTGTATCTAATCCTGTCCTGTGTGATACTGTCTGCTGAGCTGTGTATCTAATCCTATCCTGTGTGATACTGTCTGCTGAGCTGTGTATCTAATCCTCTACCTGTGTGATACTGTCCTGCTGAGCTGTGTATCTAATCCTATCCTGTGTGATACTTGTCTGCTGAGCTGTGTATCTAATCCTATCATGTGTGATACTGTCTGCTGAGCCTGTGTATCTAATCCTATCCTGTGTGATACTGTCTGCTGAGCTGTGTATCTAATCCTATCCTGTGTGATACTGTCTGCTGAGCTGTGTATCTAATCCTATCCTGTGTGATACTGCCTGCTGAGCTGTGTATCTAAGCCTATCCTGTGTGATACTGTCTGCTGAGCTGTGTATCTAAGCCTAGTCCTGTGTGATACTGTCTGCTGAGCTGTGTATCTAATCCTATCCTGTGTGATACTGTCCTGCTGAGCTGTGTATCTAATCCTATCCTGTGTGATACTGTCTGCTGAGCTGTGTATCTAATCCTATCCTGTGTGATACTGCCTGCTGAGCCGTGTATCTAATCCTATCCTGTGTGATACTGTCTGCTGAGCCGTGTATATAATCCTGTCCTGTGTGATACTGTCTGCTGAGCTGTGTATCTAATCCTATCCTGTGTGATACTGTCTGATGAGCTGTGTATCTAATCCTATCCTGTGTGATACTGTCTGCTGAGCCGTGTATCTAATCCTGTCCTGTGTGATACTGTCTGCTGAGCTGTGTATCTAATCCTGTCCTGTGTGATACTGTCTGCTGAGCTGTGTATCTAATCCTATCCTGTGTGATACTGTCTGCTGAGCTGTGTATCTAATCCTATCCTGTGTGATACTGTCTGATGAGCTGTGTATCTAATCTATCCTGTGTGATACTGTCTGCTGAGCTGTGTATCTAATCCTATCCTGTGTGATACTGTCTGCTGAGCTGTGTATCTAATCCTATCCTGTGTGATACTGTCTGATGAGCTGTGTATCTAATCCTATCCTGTGTGATACTGTCTGCTGAGCTGTGTATCTGATCCTATCCTGTGTGATACTGTCTGCTGTATCTAAGCCTTCCCATGAGCAGACGGTAGACACCCCCACAGTCAGCGTACCGGACGCCCCCTGCCCTGAGCACCGGAAGGTAGCACCACTCCTGGAGGTGCCCGGTGGGGGAGGGGCCCCTCTGCCGGTGGTCCAGGCGCTGATACTTTCCCGCCCTCTCTCCCCGGTGTCCAGGTCACGTCAGGACAGTCCACAGCTCCTCTACTCCAGGTCACATGACACCCACGTGCTTTCACTGGAGCTTCGCCCAATCAGCGCGTCCAGGGTTACCAAGGGATGGGCGGCGCTTAAACGTAGGCGAGGCGTTAGGCGCACCAAGGGGGCGTGGCGTGCCTGTCGCAAAGACCTTGCAGGGGCGTGGTCACAGGGAAACGAGCGGGGACGTCTGCGTATCGCTCGGGGGGCGTGGTTTGGGAGGGGCGTAAGCTGTCGGGGGCGGGCTGCTCGGTGGCGGGGGAGGCAGTATCGGCACGCAGGTCCTCGGTCGAGCAGCGGAGCAGGAGAGCCGGCTGTGTGGACGGTAAGCTGGCGGCCGCCCGGGGTGGTGACCGACGGTGGGGGAGGGGGAATCACTGCGGGGTTGCCGAGCAACGCGGGAGCTGAGTGTGGAGGCGCCGCTGCTCCTCCTCACACCCTGCTCCTCCACAAAGAGCCCCCGCATGTCTGCCGTGCTGTACGTGTGACATACGGTGCGCCCGACTACATGTGCGGAACCTCACCGCACTGCACGCATGTACAGAGCTGCACATCATATGCCACATATGTGTCCTACATGTCTGCACTGAACCACACATACATACTACATGCCTGCACTGGACCACACATACATACTACATGTCTGCACTGAACCACACATACATACTACATGTCTGCACTGGACCACACATACATACTACATGCCTGCACTGAACCACACATACATACTACATGTCTGCACTGAACCACACATACATACTACATGTCTGCACTGAACCACACATACATACTACATGCCTGCACTGGACCACACATACATACATACTACATGCCTGCACTGGACCACACATACATACATACTACATGCCTGCACTGGACCACACATACATACATACATACTACATGCCTGCACTGGACCACACATACATACATACTACATGCCTGCACTGGACCACACATACATACATACTACATGCCTGCACTGGACCATACATACATACTACATGCCTGCACTGGACCACACATACATACATACATACTACATGCCTGCACTGGACCACACATACATACATACATACTACATGCCTGCACTGGACCACACATACATACATACTACATGCCTGCACTGGACCACACATACATACATACTACATGCCTGCACTGGACCACACATACATACATACTACATGCCTGCACTGGACCACACATACATACATACTACATGCCTGCACTGGACCACACATACATACATACTACATGCCTGCACTGGACCACACATACATACATACTACATGCCTGCACTGGACCGCACATACTGCATGCCTGCACTGGACCGCACATACTGCATGCCTGCACTGGACCGCACATACTACATGCCTGCACTGGGCCGCACATACTGCATGCCTGCACTGGACCGCACATACTGCATGCCTGCACTGGACCGCACATACTGCATGCCTGCACTGGACCGCACATACTGCATGCCTGCACTGGACCGCACATACTGCATGCCTGCACTGGACCGCACATACTGCATGCCTGCACTGGACCGCACATACTGCATGCCTGCACTGGACCGCACATACTGCATGCCTGCACTGGACCGCACATACTGCATGCCTGCACTGGACCGCACATACTGCATGCCTGCACTGGACCGCACATACTGCATGCCTGCACTGGACCGCACATACTGCATGCCTGCACTGGACCGCACATACTGCATGCCTGCACTGGACCGCACATACTGCATGCCTGGCGCTGGACCGCACGTACTGCATGCATTGCGCTGGACCGCACGTACTGCATGCCTGCACTGGACCGCACATACTGCATGCCTGCACTGGACCGCACATACTGCATGCCTGCACTGGACCGCACATACTGCATGCCTGCACTGGACCGCACATACTGCATGCCTGCACTGGACCGCACATACTGCATGCCTGCACTGGACCGCACATACTGCATGCCTGCACTGGACCGCACATACTGCATGCCTGCACTGGACCGCACATACTGCATGCCTGCACTGGACCGCACATACTGCATGCCTGCACTGGACCGCACATACATACATGCCTGCACTGGACCGCACATACATACATGCATGCCTGCACTGGACCGCACATACATACATGCATGCCTGCACTGGACCGCACATTCATACATACATGCCTGCACTGGACCGCACATACATACATGCCTGGCGCTGGACCACACATACATACTACATGCCTGCACTGGACCGCACATACATACATGCCTGGCACTGGACCACACATACTACATGCCTGGCGCTGGACCACACTACACAGATATGCTACATACATGTACCAAGCTACTGATATGCATACATGTACCAAGCTACTGATATGCATACATGTACTGGGCCAAACACACATACTACAAACATGTACAAAACGACACATACTACTTACATGTAACATGTAATGAACTACACATTATACACTACATATATATAGCATGTACTGAGCAATGCAGATATAACACATTCATGTACTGAGCCTTATATGTATACTACATACATGTAACATGTCCCAAGCTACATAGATGTGTTGCATACATGTACTGAACAAATCAAATTCTACATACATATGAGCTATATACTACATACATGTAGCATGTACTGAGCAATGCTGATATTACATTCATGTACTGTCACATGTATACTACATGGATGTAATCTACACATGTACATGTAACCTATACCAAGCTACACAGATATCATACATACATGTACTGAGTCACACACATGCTACTTACACACTAAATCCACCCCAAAAACTGCAGGTGTTACTTGTGGTTTTTGGTGCGGACCTGAACTACAAGTGAAAGGGGTGAAATCCACACAAGACACCATCACCCAGAGCTGACGTCACACGTGACAATCCACACGGCAGGGAGAAATGTCTAATGTCCTGTACTACACACGTGTAATCCGCATTTTGTTATGTGCGATACTTTTCATGTCTTTCCCTCTCCCGTGAGATATGTGATGCCCACAGTTCCCCCTCCCTGATAGATGGTACGATCCGGTGGGTACTTGCTGCTCCTTGATACATTGTTGCCACTTGTCTGGATTATGGCAGTGTAACAGATGGTGGCCCCTCCACAACAATAGCGCCTCGTGCCGCTGGCCGGTGTGGATGTCCCAGTGACATCAGCCCGTGACTCACCCCTTCCTATAAGTGGGTGACGCACCTTCCCTCGGCCTCCTGACGGGCGCTGACCTCTGTCCTGTTAAATCCTCCTGAGGTTACGACGCTGTTCACACTGCAGCCTGCCTGTCAGTGTGGGGTCCTGCCTGTGCTGGGGCGCCTGATCTGTGGGGGTTCATGTCCTTGTCCCCACCATCGAGCCAGTGTGCAGGGTACTATACCCAGGACCTCCGTGTTTTTTTTAATTCTTAATCCAAATTGAGAAGCAGCCCCCGCTTCTCCCCCCAGGAGGACCTTTAAGTTGCACAGCTCATGGACTTCCAGGTGATTTATGTAATGCTTCCTTTCCCCTCTGGGGGCGCTGCAGAGTATCTCCCACTAGCCAGACAGCCTGTGACCAGGGGCATCCTTGCAGCGCTGGGTGCACGGATCTTCTCTGCTGCTGGTGATGCCGCTCCTCGGGGCTTCTGTTTCCCGGAGACTTGATCTCTGGTGACTTTATCCTGGAATATGTCCCGCTGCACAAAGTCACAGAATAGGACTTTTTGGTGTCGGAGAGTATCAGAAGACGGACGTGTTAGACTTAAAGGGGTTCTCCAGGCCACAGATATTCGTGACCTCTCCTCAGATTGGTGGGGCACCTGGCACCTCTACATATGCCACCACTCCATACGCGTCAGTCCCCCACCAATCTGAGGATAGGCCCTGAACATTTGTAACCCAGAAAACCCCTTATGGTATTCCCATCTTGGACATTGCGGGCATATCACCTCTGGGACCCGCACCTATACTGATAATGGAGCCCACAAAGCGCTGGATGGCGCACTGTGCCCTCCATTAATTTCTATGGGACTATCGAAGATAGCTGAGCACTGGCTATTTCCATAAGCCCCATATAAGTGGATGGAGTGGTGGCTGCGCTTGCGCAGTGCACTTCCCATTCATTTCACTTTGCTGGCTCGGTTCTGAGGTGGAACCTGCACCGATCAGAAATTGGGGGCATATTCTAGCGATATGCCCACAATGTCCAAGACGGGCCAGACCTTCAAAGGGATTATCCAACACCAAAAATGCCCCGGCACCTCAGAAAGGTTATCCTTACTCCTTACCCCTCTCCCCGGCACCCTCGTCACTCCTGATGCCCCCCGGTGCCAGATGTTTTGATCCGCGTGACGGGGAGATGCAGCGGCTGTACGGGCATCAGGAGCCACGCGGGTGCCTGGGAGAGGGGTAAGCATAACCTGTATGTGGTGCCTGGGCATTATAGGGTGTCACTTGCTAAACTCTGTGAATTGGCGCCGCTCCAATGCGTAATTTGTTGCTGTATTCCGAATCATCAGGCCAGTAGTTCGGGAGCCGATATGCAGTAGTGTCTGGGTATAGTCAAGGGGGCGGTCCTTGGTACTGGTGCTCTGAGCTAATTTGCATACTTTTTGGATGATTTCCGGACAGTAAGTCTCCATACGCACGTGTCTCCGTAGTGCTCCCTCTGACAAAAGTCTGTGGGTGTTAAAAATGAGCGCTGAACTACCGGAAAACTGTTCCATAACCGCCGCGTGTGAATAAGCCCTAACATACATGATGCAGTGTTTACTCGTACATTGTGCGGTGTTCTGCCCGGTTACTGAACACTTGGCATTGGTTACTTTTTGGCAGTCGTGACGGGTGTGTGATGTGCGGTAAACTCTGTGCGACTTCAGGGGACGCCTTGTGTCTGCAGCCTCGGACTAGCCCTCGCCTAAGGCAGGACTTGTTCTCAGGTCCCATATAAATGCATCCAGTCACACAATGGGTGCGATTCGGGCTGGGGCGACCTCAGAGCTGTACTCGTAAGGCTGGCCGAGGAGCTGTCAGGATGTAGCGGTATATTACGTGGCAGAGTGACTGAAACCGAGCGGTCACATTAGTCAGTCGGGTGCCATCGGTCACACCCTGTGACTGCAACACAGTTGAATTTTTGGTTGAGACTTTGCTACCGTAGAACTCAATGCAAAACATGGATACCGGCCGTGTGCATTTTGCGGATCGCCCGGCCCATAATAGAACGGTCCTATCCTTGTCTGTAATGCGGACGAGAATAGGACATGTTCCATATTTTTGCATATGCCACGGAATGGACATACGGATGCGGACAGCGCGCTTTGAAGTGGATGGGTCCGCATCCAATCTGCAAAAACTGCGAATCGGATGTGGACAAAAAACACTTGTGTGCATGAGCCCTTACTCCCACGAGTTACAACCTGACCATAGGTTTAACCCTTCCGAACTCTCAGCATCTTAGATCCCCGCGGTGCTGGGAGTTGGTGTCGGTTAAACCTGCGCTCGGGCCATAAAGATGAACAGAAAACCCATCCATATTATGCTTCTCTGTAGCCATAATTGGGGCTCATGTACACGAACACGTTTTTTGTCCGTTACGTTTTTGTTTTTTTTGCAGCCCATATGTGGAATAATTCATAAAAAAAATGGAAATGACTGCATTCCGTTTCCGTATGTTTGTTCCACAATAAAATAGGACGCGTCTTATTATGGTCCGCATTACGGGCAAAGATAGGACTGTTCTATTAGGGGCCTTCCGTTCCGCGAAATGGGCACAGCCTGTATCCGTGTTTTACGGACCCTCAATTTGTGGACCGCGAAACGGTCGTGTGCATGAGCCCTAAATCATTTCTTTCTCCTTAACCCAACGTGAACCTCCTGCGTCAGGGTGGCGCCCCACATAGCCGCTACTATGCCACCAAAAGCCCCCTCCAGCACTTCACCTCAGCTCTGAGATCCGTCAGGCTGTTCCGGCACAGAGCATCCTGCTGGATCCTCACCGCCGGATCCACATTGACTCTAATGGTGTCCGGCAAGGATCCGGCCTTTTTCTGACATGCAGATGCCAGCTTTCGGCTGAACAAAAACCATTGCATGCAACAGCCGACAGCTAGCATTTGCGCCAGATCTCTGAAGCGAAGATGTGAATGAGGCCTTAGAAGAAGCAGAGCTGCAGTGTAAAGCATGGGTGGGGACTGACCGGCAGCCGGGTTTTTCTTTTCTTCAATAGCAATAAAAATAGGTTGATGCATCAACGTTTTTTTAGCTGAAAGGCACAAAGTTTGGCGCGTATCTATGCCAGGTGTGGATTTAGTGTTCTCACTTTAGGACAGTCCAAAATGCACCAAATATATCGCGGCTTGTGACTTTTTTAATAAGTTTGGCTCCAGAGAACGGTGGTCTTAAAATCGGGGGCCTTTGTGTCTCATTTCCTCGGTGTTCAAGGCCTCACTGCTTGCTGTCAGTGAACAGAAAATAAATCTATGGAGAGAGACTGCTGCAATTTCTGGTTCCACAAAACAAGCCAAACCTTGACGTTTGTCCTAAATTCACCCGGTTCTCCTCGTGCCGCGCCTCCACCGCTCCCCTTTCAATCCTACAGGTCCTTCTTCAGAGTGAAGCTGAAAGAGTTGTGGCATCGGCGGGGTCCACCCTCCAGATAAACCGTCAGTGTTAGGGGGTTGGAGTTCCCCTTTAAGGCTCGGTTCACACGAGGTTTGGGTTGCGCACTGAAGGTTTGTGGATTTACGGGCCGAGCCTGACGTGAGCTGGGTGTATCGCCGGTACGTGCCCCGGCCGGATGCTCCAGAGGCACAGTAACCTAGTTTCTGGGTGACTCATGCAGTTTTTGTGCCATTTGGCTGAGCCTCTACGTGTTCGTCATCATTGGCTGACGGTTTCTGTTGCGGTGCACAATTCACAAAAAGCAAGCAGTGTTGTGGGGAAGAAATGGAGGTGTCACAACTGGTGCCCACCACTCTGGACCAGCCATCTTCTTCCTGTGGCTCTCTAGGTGTTGCGAAACTACAACCCCCAGCATATTCTGATGGGGAAAAGGTGTCCTTAAATCGGGTGTCATACTGGTGGACATAATGTCCTGTTCCACCCTAATGTCTGTCTGTCCTCCGTGCATGGCCGCATGTACTACCTAGCAGTCAGTGCCCTTGCTCTCGCATTCTCTTCCCAAGCAGTATTTGGCTGTTTCCGTGGCAACCCTCCCCTCACCAAGGTGTTTCGTATATGCCTGATGGATAGCGGAGCTCGCGTCTCCCCGCTGTGGATACAAGGCCATTAGGCTGTGTTCACATTTGCAGATTTGCTACTTTTTGTGATGCGAGTTGCATGAAGCTGTCACCTGACCCAGGGGCCCGGCGGAAACCCAGCAGGAGCGCATGCCGAAAGTCCGCAGCGCTGCACGGTAGCAGCAGCGTGGTGGCGGAGGTCAGACCCTCGCCAGTCGGGTTTTCACTTGGATTCTGCCCCTAGTAAATCCTCTTGAAATGCGCCCACGAACCACCTTCACTTGATTTCAATGGGAATTGTGTGTCGCAGCTTTATCCATGGAGTTTTGAAATCCGCTAAAAACAAAACGGCACTTGTTGAAGTGAATGCCGTGCGGGGAAGACGGCAGGTTAGCGCAGGCGGATGCGCACCATTGGGTTAGGCCTCTTGCACACGAATTGTGCCGGCCGAGCCCGTGCTGCGCACCATAGCGCCGCCACATGCGGATCACGGACCCATTCACTTAAATGGGGTGCACTGCTTAAAAGTAGTGCATGCCCTACTTTTTTGCGGCGCGGAGGCCCGGACAGAAATCCCACGGAAGCACTCCGTGGGATTATGTGCCTCCGTTCTGCACCGATCTTCCGGATTGTGGACCCATTCAAGTTAATGGGTCTGTAACCGTGATACTTGCGGCCGGTGCCCGTGTATTGTGGACTCGCTGTTTTTGCCGGCCGGTATACGTCCGTGGCCGGGCAATGGAAGTGTACATGCGGCCTTAAACTGCACGTGGATCCCCGTCTGGTATTAGGCAGATTTCTGGTGTAAAGGGCTTACTGTGTGAGCATATCCCTAAAGGGACATTCAGGAAATTTCTGCCGCTAGTTTGTGCATCTTCTCTGCAGATTTTGCTGCCATCATCATCTTTTGCAACGTAAGGCTATATGCGCAAAAAAAAACACGTAAATCGCATTCACTTTGCTGTATTATCGCATGTGATCTGCACGGTGCGGGGTCTGACGCACAAATCTGCGCGCTATTCGGCAGGCCTGCTGATGTCTCGGACCTGCACGTGTGACCGCGAGCCTCGTCGTTCAGGTGTCAGAGAAGGCAATAATGTGGGCACGTCTTTACACCTGTGCCCGGCTGCAGGCGGTCAGGGATCCCCCCCATCATGATGGCGGATCGCCGGGTTCTCCTCTGTGTCTTGGCATTCACTTGTGTTACTCATCATTTCTCACAGGGCGTCGTCTTTGAAGTGAACAGATAAATGACTTGTGGTCACGACCAGAGCGCTCTGCGGCTTTATAGGAATGTCACATTTCCTTCCACCGTGGAGAGAGTCGCTTTCCGCAATCTTGCGCTGTAGCGAGCGGGGCGAGCAGTAGAGGTTTTCAGTGCTTGTCGCTGGTGACGAGCGGAGATCTGACAAGCAAATAACAGAATAAACTTCATATCAAACCTAACCACCCCCCCCCACGGCTTCATTCACATAGGTTTTTTTTCTTTTATGGCTGCATTCACAAGATCATATTTTCGCTCCGCGTCCAATCTCTGTGTTTTTTTTTTTTTTTGGGCGATGGCACCCGGACCCATTCATTGTTATGGGGCTGCAAAAATGCGGACAGAACACAAATGTCATCCGATTGCTGCCCGCATGCGTGTGGCCACAAACTAGGGAACATGTCCTATTCTTTTCCATTTTGCGGACAAGAATAGACATTTTTACAATGGGGGCCGAGAAATGTGCGCAATGCACACAGACCGCGTCCTTATTTTGTGGATACCATCATGTGAATGTAACCTAATGGTGCTAAAAACTGGACTTTTATTTATTTTTTCTTTGATCTTGTTACATGAAAGTCTGTAAAATACTAAATGCTTTACACTGTAGGGGCAGAAACGTGATACAAAAACTTTGGTCATGTAAAAAAAAAAAAAAAAAATACTGTGAAAAATGACACACAGTATTTAGTTGTTTTTCATAATTTTTTTTTTTTTACATGACCAAAATTTTTTTTTTTTATCACGTTTCTGCCCCTACAGTGTAAAGCATTTAGTATTTTACAGACTTTCATGTAACAGGATCAGAGAAAATATTATGTAAAGTAGGGGTGGGCGATATGGCCTAAAATCTATATTGCGATATAATTTGAAGCATGTGCGATATATATTGCGATATAATATTTTCTTCTGTATGTATACAAATTACAAAACTTGCCCCAGAGGCAGTGCCATCAGCCCCATGGCATTTGCCATCATCATCATCATACATGATTGTCCCTCAGAGGCAGTGCCATCGGCCCCATGGCATTTGCCTTCATCATACATGATTGTCCCTCAGAGGCAGTGCCATCGGCCCCATGGCATTTGCCTTCATCATACATGATTGGCCCTCAGAGGCAGTGCCATCAGCCCCATGGAATTTGCCATCATCATCATACATGATCGTCCCTCAGAGGCAGTGCCATCAGCCCCATGGCCATCCTTTGCAAATAGATCCCCCACCCCAGAAGGATTGCTATACTTACCTTTCCTGCAGGGTGCTCGGCAGTCCGCAGGTGTCGCGTCTTCTTCCCAGCATGCATTGGGCGGGACCTGACGTCACACATAGCGTCAGCCAACAGGCGGTGAGAAGCTTCTTCAATTCGCTACAGCTCCGTGGTCATATCGCGGTCCGGCAATATATGCGATATGGACAAAATCTGTATCGTTGCACAGATTCATATCGCATATATTGCCCACCCCTAATGTAAAGCCACTTTTAAGGTGCAGCCATACAATGTTTATTTTTTTGTAGACTGGACCCAAAAATTCCACACCCAGACCATACTGTGATTTGAAATAAACGCCAAGAGATTAAAAAAATGCAAGGAAGTGGTCGTAAAAGAGCGATACAACGGATACCGCGTAGACACAGCATTTAAAAAAATATATATATAAAAAACACCTTTTAAAGGGGATGATGTCTAGGCCTGGTCTCTCCTTCCTGGTCCGCTCTCAACGCACAGGGACAGCCAGCTCAGCCAGTCAGCGCCCCCCCCCTCGGCCAGTGATTGGCTGCGTGTGAGCAGCGGACACCCCGGGATCGCTGGGTATCCCTTTCTAGCAAAGTTTTCGGCTCAGGTTATGTAGTTACGTTTGGCCAAATGTAAGTCGCAGAAAGACTGTTATAATGAAACCTAAAGTATGGGGGGCGCTATTTTTTGCCTTGTCAAAAAGTCCAAAATATAAACTTGACATTGGACAGGATGGCCGTGAATAATAAGCCCTCGGGTTTGACCTCCTGGTGAGCAGAGACGCGTGCGGCCGCGGTACGGTCTCCCGTCAGGCTCTGTTCGGTGTAATTACGACGTAGCGATTAGGTGATTATATGTTGCGGCGGTGAATCGCCTTGTTCCTCTCCGCGTGAATCTGGTAATGGCTGTTTTTACAGAACGGTTTCAGACTTTTGTGCTCTTAGATGACGACGACGCCTTAGAACACGGAACGCGCTGCTGCCTTTCCCACACGATCGCCGTCCTGCAAAATAACAGCCTGTCTTCTGTGGAAGAGAAATGACCTTTTGTTTTTTATTTTTCCCAGTGATCTATTGCACCACTACGTAGGTGTATTCACCTGCAAATCAGGGCAATGACCCCCGGCCGGGGAGGACGGAGCCGCATGTACTGGGTCTGTACACATTAGAGGACAGGTGGCTAGTTTCATCAGAATCCTTGACGCAACAGATGTCGGAGGAAAGAAAGATCAGTCCTACTGTACTTAAACATGCCCAATCCATTGCTCTCACAGCAGAAAAGCCTGCAACGGAGGTTCTAAGCTGAGCATGCACGTGTGTGGAGGGGTCGGCAGTTGACGGTGTGCGTCCACCTTTACGTAGCAGCATCCATGCAGACATCATTCACCACCACTAGGACCTACAATTTCATTTGGGGTTCTCCACTTTTGACAATTTTTTATTTATTTTTTGTTATAAGGATCTACTGACAGTGATCATCTGCAGGGGGACCCGACAACAAGTGTCGACCTCCCGCACAGCGCCACCACTGGAGAAATGAGGCACTACACAGTTCCCCTTGGAATTAATGGGGAATTCCGTTTTATATTAAAGGGGTTATCCAAGAGTATAAAAAGCTCTCCCATATGCCGGGCCCCTCGCAAAAAAATATATTTACCTGTTCCCCGATCTGTAACGTTGTACTCGGCTGTCAAAAACTGGACCAACCCTAGAAATGAATGTAGCGGCCGAGCACATGCCAGACCGGCCACTTTGTTCATTTTGGAGGTTCTCCGCTGGGTACTGCGCCCCCCCCATTTTCATGATCAATGGGAGTCCCAGCGGTAGGACCTCCACCGATTTAATGGTTATCCTGTACTCTGTGGATAAAGGATAACTTAAAGGGGTTTTCCCATATTTTGATACTGATGACCTCAAGATAGGTCATCAGTATCTGATCGGTGGGGGTCCGACACCCAAGACCTCTGCCCATCAGCTGTTTAAGAAGGCAGCGGGGCTCTTGCCGTACATTGTATAGCAGTGCTCGATATCGTGCTCGGCCCCGTTCACTTCATTCTTAGGAACGTTGGAGATGCCCTAGGTCGGACCCCAAGAATGACGGGGCGGCGGCACTGGTGTAGACCTGCATCCCCTTCATCGTCTTTCCCAGCCATCCCCCCCCATGCACGGCAAACGTAGCTCTGCGTGAAAGGGGCCATAGTGGGGTCCCCTGTACATCGGGTGACCAAGAGTGCTGCTCTGCAGAGAAACCCAGCGAGGAGGGTGCAGCACTGGATCAGTCCCCCATTATCATAAAGTGATAGCATATCCTATTGATTGAGTCAAAAGACTGCCCCTTTAAGTCCCATGATTTTTTTACAAGGATTTTGGCCCAAAAAGCGTCGCGAAAGAAAATATCCTAATCCCATTGATTTTAATGTTAATTTGCACCATAGGTCATTTGACGTCTTCATTCGTGCATGGAGTTGATAATGGACATGTCATTTCTTACCATGTCCTTCATACTGGACATACAGCCGGTGGCCACGTGTGGGTCATCTCCACTGAACGGGGCTAAAGGGCGTCAGGTACAAATGTAAAGTAAGGACATACACTTCTCCTCCTTCCTTCTAGACCCTCCACCCTTCGGGGTCATGCGCTGTAGGGTCCATTACCTCCAGGGTCCCCATGGTTGGACAGCACAGGAGGCCTTCATGTCCTGCTGCAGATCTGGTTCTGTCTGCAGATCGTTGCTTGCTTTTTCCCAGTCTTTTTGTACGTTGCGGAGCTTTCTCACAGGCCCCGGAGGTTTACTGTTCCCATGTCCATTATAAAAGCTGTGTTTGTGTAACATGCCATGCCACCGATGGAATGCAGTGTTAATGGGGGTCGCCCCGGAGCTCAGGACCATCCAGTTTTACTGGAGCTCCGCTTATTGACATTGCCAGTCGCAGCCAAGTGTAAGAGCGACTTGGCACAGGATGGTTTACCTTGGGTCAGAAATATCCAAGTTTTACTTTATGGAAAGGATATGGAAGAAGAGAAACACATTTTAATATCCTTTTCAGGATTGTATTGGCTTTTGCTCATTTCTGCCTTGAGCTTTGGCAGTTGGATGGATCTCTTCAGTCGAGATTTGGGAGTTTGTGTTCGGTTGAATACATGCATCTGCATTTTACTTGGGGGTTTTTCCACCTTAAATAAGTTCTGTACCTTTTTAAAATGTAGCAGGGTTGAGGAAAAAGGCGAGGGAGCGCCTGTCCCGATTCACCGAAGAGTACTTGTAGGGGAAAATGTCAGGCATATCTGATTGTTTGCTGTATTTTTTTATGGTGCAGAAGACCCCAACATATTAGGAATGTGGAGGATGTAGTCTTCGTCATACAGGGTGATGTATGTCACCCTGTCAAGGCTCCCGTGTATATTAGCCAGATCTTCAGGACTCATTTGTCGTGGTGTAATACCATATTTCTCCTGCAGTGGCCACTGTAGGGAAAATGCGTAGCTGCCACCTGCGTTCATCAGTGATTACAGCTGATCCCTATGGTTTAAAGGGGTTATCCAAGATGCGTCACAATCCTGTGCGACCTCCACTTCCAGGATCATGTGCCATACATTGGGCTTGTGATCCAAGCCTGAGATTACAACCTGCAGCGCAAGCTTGACTCTGAATCTCTTGCCAAAGCGCTAGCGAGAGATTCAGACTTGCGCATTCGCTGCAGGTTTTAACCCCTGGCCGAGATCACGTGTCAAGAAGAGGCGACCACACGGATGGCTGCACATCTTGGATAACGCCCTTTAAGGCTAGGTTTCAATGTTCAGGTTTTTGGATCCAAAGCCGGCGATCATGACCAGAGGACTCATCTGCAGAAATATATATCGCGAGATTTTCTTCATCTCGCTTCTATGGCATTTACTGCATCAAAATACTAAGCCGAACTCTATGTGCCTCATTAACAGAGTGATAGAAGTGAGACAATGTAAGTCTTGCAATCTTTGCAGAAACTTCAGAAAGACCTCCGCGGAGGACATACGTTTTACAGTAATGAGGAGCCCACATTAAGGGGGTATTCCAGTGGGGGCATATCCTAGCCAGAGTGGGGAGGGTCTCCCCAGGTCCGGCCACCACCAAGCACTCTTCCCGTAGTAGTGAATGGGAGCGCACTGCACTTGCTCGGCCACCGCTCTTGTTCATTTCTATGGGGCCGACGGAAATAGCTGAGCCAGCACTCGGCTATTTTCGGCGGCCCCTTAGAAATGAATGGAGGGCAGCTGCCCTCCACCACTTTCGGGGCTCTGTTCTCAGTGTAGGTGTGGGTCCCACCTCTGGAACCCACACCTATCAGACAAAGGGGACAAATCCTACCCCTTTAAGGTAGATTTTAAAAGAATCTGGTTTGGATACAGAAATCCGAACCCGATTCGCAAAACACTACTCGCAACCCATTCCTGGCTTTGGCTTCAAAACTGCATCCAGCCCAGCCTAACATTCGGGTCTCGCCAGCATTAGCAGATCGTGGCGGCATAAATGTCAGCTGCATGTAGCGGTATTTGTCCAACCCAAACCCGGCATTTATTATTTATAGTTAATGGGGATCCGGTGGCTCCCGGCACTATCTGGCTAGGCCGGATACGGTGAAATCCAGCAGGTTGTTCCTCCGCCAGAACAGTCTGCTGGATCCCAAAAGCGGATGTGGACATCCCCTTAAGCTGCTGGACCAACAGCAATATTAATGACCTATCTTCAGGGTAGGCAATCAACTTCTGAACAATGGGGTCTGACCTTCAGCTCCCCTCCATCAGCTCCCCTCCAATCAACTGGGGCTTTAAGGCTTAGGGCTCTCAATAGTATACCAACCACAGCGCCGTCCTTCGTATAGTGGCTGCGCTTGGTACTGCAGTTCATCTCATTCACTTGAATGGGACTGACGGCAGTAAGACTGGTAGATGTGACATCAGAGACTGAGGTAGAGGCCCTTCCAACAGCTGATCGGAGAGGGTGCTGGCACCCGGACCGCCACTGATCAGATTTTAATAACGTATCCCAAGGTTAGGTCATCGATATTTAAAGGGAGTCTGTCAGCAGATTTACCCCTTTTTAACAGTTGCCATTATGCTGTAGCCGCAAAACAGACGATTAACACAGTACCTTGATACGCTTTGGTGGACATTTAAATCTGCCAAAAACGAACTTTGATGAGGGCTCGCAAGTGCCCAGGGCGGAGTCCACCGTGTTGGAGCCCAGGCAGCTCTGCCTCTTCGGCTCTTATCCCCGCCCAGCCTCCTCCTCTGCTCGCCTATCTGTTGTCTCTCCCCCTCAGCGAGATCCCGCGCCGACGCGATGACTTCCTTGGCCGGGGCATGCGCACTGCAATGCCCATTGCTGACACGGCATCGCAGTAGCTTATGCGCATGCCCCGACCAAGGAAGTCATCGCGTCGGCGCGGGATCTCGCTGAGGGGGAGAGACAACAGATAGGCGAGCAGAGGAGGAGGCTGGGCGGGGATAAGAGCCGAAGAGGCAGAGCTGCCTGGGCTCCAACACGGTGGACTCCGCCCTGGGCACTTGCGAGCCCTCATCAAAGTTCGTTTTTGGCAGATTTAAATGTCCACCAAAGCGTATCAAGGTACTGTGTTAATCGTCTGTTTTGCGGCTACAGCATAATGGCAACTGTTAAAAAGGGGTAAATCTGCTGACAGACTCCCTTTAAAGGGATCTCACCTCAGACATAGGGGGCATATCACTAGGATATTTCCCCCCCCAATGTCAGATAGGAGCAGGTCCTCTCTGGGACCTTCAGCTATCGTTAGAACAGAGCCAGCAAAGAGAAGGTGGGCGCATCGAGCATGTGACCCGCACCTATCAGACATTGGGGGCATATCCTAGCAGTATGCCCCCAATGTCTGAGGTGAGGCAACCCTTTTAAGCCCTGGATAACCCCTTTTAAGGGTATGTCCCACATAACGGCCACAAAGACGAAAACAACCCTAACGTGCTAGTTGGTGCAGTGGAGAAGTGTCTAGTAAACTCAGGCTACTTTCACATTAGCGTTTCTATTTTCCAGTGTTGAAACCCGTCATAGGGTCTCAATACTGGAAAAAAAAAAAAACGCTTCCGTTTTGTCCTATTTCATTGTCAATGGGGACAAAACGTAACTGAACAGAACGGAGCGCTCTAAAATGCATTCTGTTTCGTTTGGTTGCATTCTCATACCGGAGAGCAGCACGCTGCGGTTTTCTTTCAGTCATTGGATGCGGAGCAAGACGGATCCGTCATGACCCACAATGCAAGTCAATGCGGACGGATCCGTTTTCTCTGACACAATAAAGAACGGATCCGTCCCCCATTGTCTTTTTCAATGGAGTTCTTAACGGATGCAGACGGTTGTATTGTCAGTAACGGAAGCGTTTTTGCTAAACCCTGCCGGATCCAGCAGAAACGCTAGTGTGAAAGTAGCCTTAGGAGTGCTGCGAGTTTTGGTGGGTAAGGCAAACTTTTGAATCCCCTCTAAGACCAGAGAGCAAATGGTGATTTGGGGGGGGGGGGGGGCGCTCCAGCTGCGGCAGAGGACTGAGACTTGTTCCCATGAGCCAGCCTGCCACCCACAACATCTCCTCACCAAGGACTTGCCGTTTCTCCCTCCGCCGCACGGTGTGGATTTTATATTTGCGTAAGACCCATTTTTTCCCTTGACTTTGCTGATGTCTTCACCCTGTCTGTGACCTTGGAGGGCCGAGCATACGAGAGCAGTTGGGGCAGGAATATCGGACGCACACACCCAGCTGCTGCTGTCCTGTTCGCTGCTGGATTCTTACCCTTGCACTGGGGTCGGGCTGGAAAGGCCACATCAGCTGGTAAATTTAGTCTATGTCGTTGGCAGGTTTCCTGCCCCCATGAAACATTCCTTACCTTGCAGATTATGTGACAATCTAAACCAGCAAAGGACGGATTGTGCTGGACACCTTGGAAGAATCAGATCAGGAGCCATGTTCTCTGGGCCCAGGTCTTTGGGGGGGTCCCTCCACTGTTTGGGGTTTCCATTGGTTAAGAGCAAGTCCAGTATCACTTGTCGGCTTGTGTCGGTGATATCTTCAAGACTTGAGGTGTCCATACACCTTCTATAGCCGTCTGCCGATCACTCGTTCAGTCAGCACATGCTCGGTTGAAATTTAACTTGCTCGACCCTTATCCAGTTTAATTTTTTTTCGTAGCCAGTTCTCGTAGAACATCAATAATAAAAATAAAAAGTTTTTTTTTTTTTAAATCACAAAAAGTTACATCACAGGTTAATGCTGCCATGGTCTCCCCAGTATTTAGCTTAGGGATTTGCGTTAAATTCTAGGGGCCATCTCCGGCTAGTTAAGGGCAGAAATTCCACCGATTGTGCCCGAAGACCATTGACATTGTTGACGAGGGCTACTGGAACCTGAAAGGAGACCAGGACTAGGTGGTGCAGGAACCGTTTGTGGGGTCCTTTTTTATTACCCGATAAGTCATACGGAGGCATGAGCCGACAGCACTGGGGTCTCATTGCAATCCATGGATCCAATGCTGAGAGGCCAGGAAACCTGCCACCTGAAAATGCGTTGTCCAGAGCTGATGACCCCTTAGCAGGGAACGGTTTAGGGTCCGTTCACATGGCCAGCACTTTAAATAGAAATGCCTTTTCTTGTCCGTGTCTGCGGACAAGAATAGGACATGTTCTATTTTTTTTGCGGAACGGAAGTGCGGATGCGGACAGCACACTGTGATGTCCGCATCTTTTGCGGCCCAGTTGAAAATAGATGGGTCTAGATCTGTTCCGCACCCATTTTGCGAACGGGTGAATGGACCCTTATAATGTAGGATTCCCAAGAGTTCTTGCTTTGCTGTCACTTCTGAAAATGAACGCTGATGGCCGCTCCCAGCCTCGGACACCCCGAATGTCATTTTCTGACACGTGAGGTTTCGGTATCGGATTTCTCACAACTGACCGGTGTGTCGTATCACGATCACGTTGGTTCTGCTCCAGTAGCTAGACAGATCCTAACTATGCAAGGTTTCTTTCCATTGTAGCTTGTGAGACTCCAGAGTTTTGGCATGTTGCTTTGCTATTCCATAAACGTCATATTGTCCGGTTCGGACTTCCCAAGAGAAGCGGAGCGCGTAACTCGCCAATCTCCAGCAGTCCTGTAGACCTGAATGGAGCGAGAGATGAGACGTTTTTCATCAGGACATCGCCAGGCCGCCGGTGAGCCGTCTGCATGGCCTCAATGTGCTACGATGGCCTGCAGCATCTCCGGACAGGTCTCCCATCAAGCACGTCTGGGACGTCATCGGTCGGCAATGGTAAAGGTGGCTGCCAGCAGCAGATCTTGATGATTTATGTGTCCGAGTGCATTCAGCATTCCAGAACATTCCTCAGACAACCATTTATAACGTGTTGATGGCATGTGCGTATTTCTGCAGGTGGTGCTCAATACTGAATGTTTTTGTTTCCATTTTTTTATCATTAACGTGTCTGTCGATCCTTTGATTTCCACTATTCCCCAACTTTTACTTCTTGGTGCTGCCGTGTCCATGTTGAGGAGCATTTGTAGACTTCTGGTTTCCACAGTACCTTCTTGCTGAGCTTCGTAGGACCTCCTGAGTGTCATGTCACGACTGTTCCTTCTACCTTCACCATAGTCATTAAAAGCTTTTCCAATGCTTGACTTCACTAAGTTTTGTGTTCTGCGGAGCGGCTTCACCGTGGTACGAGGTTAATCAGCCAGAAGTCTTTAGTTCCTGGAGGTAGACCTGCAGACCCAACATGAAGACTCCAAAGTTGGCAGCTCTCGACACTGCCCGTTGTCTGTCTTCTGCGTGGCGGCGGCACATATTGTAAAGAATGCCTGAACACCGTGGAATGCGGCAGCCAGTTACCGCAGTGTGTGAATGCCTCCTTATTGTGTCGGCACGCCTCCTGTAATATGCTGGTCTTTCCGGTGCCACAGTCATATCTCTTAAGTGTGAATAGAGAAAGGAAGAGAAACGTCTTTGATGCGGAGAAAGGCTTGGAATGTGGGCCAGTGTTCTCCGGCCGGGCATTATACCCAGCTCTTAGTCGGCAGCTGGTCTTTGAGGGGCCGGCATTGTGCCTGTAATTCCCACTTCATCCTCACCAGATACTTGGAATGCCTTTGAAGTCCTCCCCAGCCCCCAACATTCAGTCCGCCTGTGCAATGAGAAGCTGATCTGTGCAATTTCCAGCAGCCATTGCCCGTAAAGTGTACAACTTGCGGTCTGTCCCTCACTAGATATAATGTTGCATTTACACACGCCAACTGGGCAGGCAATGATTGGGAAGGAACCTTTCCTTCCAGATAATTGCCTGCTCATCAGAGGAGGTGCGAGATGCGTTTACAGGCAGCAATCGCCTCCACTGTGTGGAGACAAGGGGCCATGGCTGCAGTCGCTCCTCCCTGTATAGATGCATTGTTTCTGGCTAGCAGGTCGCTGTTTATGCAGCACGATCTTCTGCCCAGAAACAATGATTTTGGTGTCCGCATAAACCATTATTTCACAATTTTCTTGTTCATTGGGTGATTGGTGGCACCGTTACAGGGGAACGAACGCTCATATGAATGTTCATTCCCAATAATCTGCCAGACAATAGTCCTGTGTAAAGCATTAATTTTATAATCAGTTGTCATTTCTCACTTTTACTTTATTATGTAGTCAACCGGGTACTTTATAGTGTTAACACTGCCCTTAATTTACTCCATTATTCTTGTATTTTTATTAATGCCATTATAATGACCACTATGGGAAAGACAATGACTATTAGATTACTGCCTATGTACAAGAATATAACTACTATAATACTGCTCCTATGTACAAGAATATAACTACTATAATACTGCCTCCTATGTACAAGAATATAACTACTATAATACTGCCTCCTATGTACAAGAATATAACTACTATAATACTGCTCCTATGTACAAGAATATAACTACTATAATACTGCCTCCTATGTACAAGAATATAACTACTATAATACTGCTCCTATGTACAAGAATATAACTACTATAATACTGCTCCTATGTACAAGAATATAACTACTATAATACTGCTCCTCTGTACAAGAATATAACTACTATAATACTGCTCCTATGTACAAGAATATAACTACTATAATACTGCTCCTATGTACAAGAATATAACTACTATAATACGCCTCCTATGTACAAGAATATATCTACTTTAATACTGCCTCCTATATACAAGAATATATCTACTATAATACTGCTCCTATGTACAAGAACATAACTACTATAATACTGCCTTCTATGTACAAGAATATAACTACTATAATACTGCTCCTATGTACAAGAATATAACTACTATAATACTGCTCCTATGTACAAGAATATAACTACTATAATACTGCTCCTCTGTACAGGAATATAACTACTATAATACTGCTCCTATGTACATGAGCACTTTGCTTGGTTTGCTCATGTCTGGGTTCCTCACATTTGCAGCTGTTGAATGACTACAAGTCCCAGCATGGTATTGGTTGTGATGGCTGCAGCTAATATCAGGCCACATATTGACTACAGCTGATCTGTGGACTCTGGCCACTAATATTCAGTGTAAATTGTATAATTTGACCATATGTTTCCATGTTAATTGACTTCCTCTAGTTGTTGGGTTCTGATCTGTTTTGGACTCTTAGTTCCCTTTTATCTTTGACTTTTCGCTCTCTATATATATATATATATATATATTTGTGTGTTTTTTATTGAGTGTTAAAATGAACCAACTTCTAGGTTCCTGGGAAATATTGAGCCTCCTCGTCTGGCAGCAGAACTTTTCATGGTTCACACAGGAACTCTGAGAGATGGCTGGACCGTCCCGAGCTCTAAACCCCAGGTCAGGTTCTGTCGTGATCAGCGGCTGGTGAATTGGCTTGTGTACTGAAAGAGTCTGTCCTCGCTGCTCTGAAGGTTGCCAGAAAACGCTTGGGGTCTCCAAAGCAAAGAGCGAGCCAAGACCTCTACTATTTATTTTGACATAAAAATACATGTGCCCAGCAAACGGGAGGCTGTGAGGGTATCTATAGCCGCGCTGACGCGATTCCCCTCGCTGAGGCACACACCATCTGGATTCCCAGTACAGGGGGGTAGTATGTCATCCTTTTATGATTGCTGCTTATGAATTCCTAATATACAAATTTTAAAATCCTCCCAAGGACTCGCTGCCTAATCAGTTTAGGAAATCTTGTTTACGTTTCCCCAGTATCTCATCAGACTCGGGTGTTTTATTTTATTTTTTATTTTCACTGTATCACTTTATAATTCAGGACAACAAGTGGACTGAAGCGAGGCAGTGACAACCGTACTGAGCACAAGAGTATTCTGCTTAGTGAACCAACACTGCACTACTGTACTCTGTATTCAAATATGTGTCTACTATAATACTGCTCCTATGTACAAGAATATAACTGCTATAATACTGCTCCTATGTACAAGAATATAACTACTATAATACTGCTCCTATGTACAAGAATATAACTACTATAATACTGCTCCTATGTACAAGAATATAACTACTATAATACTGCCTCCTATGTACAAGAATATAACTACTATAATACTGCTCCTATGTACAAGAATATAACTACTATAATACTACTCCTATGTACAAGAATATAACTGCTATAATACTGCTCCTATGTACAAGAATATAACTACTATAATACTGCTCCTATGTACAAGAATATAACTACTATAATACTGCTCCTATGTACAAGAATATAACTACTATAATACTGCCTCCTATGTACAAGAATATAACTACTATAATACTGCTCCTATGTACAAGAATATAACTACTATAATACTACTCCTATGTACAAGAATATAACTACTATAATACTGCTCCTATGTACAAGAATATAACTACTATAATACTGCTCCTATGTACAAGAATATAACTACTATAATACTGCCTCCTATGTACAAGAATATAACTACTATAATAGTAATATTCTTGTACATAGGAGGCACTATTATAGTAGTTATATTCTTGCACATAGGAGGCAGTATTATAATAGTAATATTCTTGTACATAGGAGGCACTATTATAATACTGCCTCCTATGTGCAAGAATATAACTACTATAATACTGTTCCTATGTACAAGAATATAACTACTATAATACTGCCTCCTGTGTGCAGGAATATAACTACTATAATACTGCCTCCTGTGTGCAGGAATATAACTACTATAATACTGCCTCCTGTGTACAGGAATATAACTACTATAATACTGCCTCCTGTGTACAGGAATATAACTACTATAATACTGCCTCCTGTCTACAGGAATATAACTACTGTAATACTGCTCTCTGCACAGACAGGAGTATTGTCATGTAGCACTGAGTATTTTCGGCAGTCATTGGCAGTAGGTTCTCATCGGCTGATGTCAGGGTCGCAGTTTTACCTTTTGTATATGTATGTGACTCTTCTTGGCTTTGAGCGCTTTGCGGTGATTTTCACGGCGCTCTGTGTGGGAATGTGAGCTGTGCTGCGGGGCATCTGAAGATTTCAAAAGCTTCCTGCACATTTTTCCTTGGTTTATAATGACTGAACTGCAGAGAATTGCAGCTGAAAGTGAATGTACATCAGGAGCAAAAGTATACCGACGCCTGGGTGCGCGCTGTCCACGTGTGCTGAGGGGACGCTGCTGGAGCGGCGGTTTGTGTGGATCCAGCAGGAATATTCCTTGGTATATTACCTGATTCCAGAGGACTGCGTTCATAGCTCTTCTAAGCTGAAATCTGAATTTCCTGGAAAAGCTGTGAATCTTCAAGGGTTAACCTTTCCCGTATCCGCAGGAGTGTGTGATCGGTGGAGGCCCGAATCCTGGGGTCCCCGACTATCACGAGGATAGGGGCCTGTGGCGGATACATGTGCGCTGCTGCTGCCAGAGACAGCCAAGCGCCATAGTCTTAAGTAGCTCCGTAAAGATGAACGGAGCCGCAGCTCGCTTGACTACCGCTCCTTTGAATTCTGGGGGTGTAGTATCCGGTTCTCATTATCAGTGGGGTCACAGCCGTCCACTCCTCACCGATCAGGAACTTATCCCTCTTTCTGTGTATAGCTGATAGGTTTAACCCTTAAAGGAGTTGTCTCACTTCAGCTTGATTTATTTTTCCATCACATTATGCACTTCTCGTTTCCATGGCTATGACCACCCTTGAATCCATCAGCGGTGGTCGGGCTTGCACACTATGGGGAAAAAGCATCTGCCTCACTGGTCGCTGGGACCGCGATAACGCACATAGACTTTTTTTTTTTTTGGGGTTTTCTGGGATTACAATATTAAAATTGATAGCCGCTGATATCACGCTTCCTTTCTGCACGCAATTTAGCCACTGCTCGATGCGCGGCGCCTGGTATACAGTGAAGAGCGCTGCGGCCCTTACAAACAGCTAACTTGGGGGGGGAGGGGGGGTCGGACCGCCACCAATATGATATCGATGCCCTGTCTTAAAGTATGGGCCATCAGGATTCTGAATCCCACAAACCCCTTTAACTAATGAAGTTCCTCCAGTTTCTTAAAGGGGTTTTAGATGAACAGTCCATCTGTCCGCAGTTCTGTCCCTATGACACCGGCTGACCTGTTACATGTGCGCTCGGCAGCTGTGTTGGTCCCATGTTCATATGTGCCGCATTGATGAGAAATATGATGTTTTATTATATGCAAATGAGCCTCGAGGAGCAACGGGGGCGTTACCATTACACCTAGAGGCTCTGCTCTCTCTGCAACTGCCGCTCCCTCTGCACTTTGCCAGGACCAGATGTGGTGATGTTTTCATTGTCTGGTCCTGTCAAAGTGCAGGGAGCGGCAGTTGCACAGAGAGCAGAGCCTCTAGGTGTAATGGTAACGCCCCCGTTGCTCCTCGAGGCTCATTTGCACATAATAAAACATCATATTTCTCAGCCATGCGGACACATATGAACATGGGACCAACACGGACGCCTTCAGCTGCCGAGCGCACATGTAACAGGTCAGCCGGTGTCATAGGGACAGAACTGCAGACAGATGCCCTTTAAATCTCTGTGAAAAATTCTACAACTTTCAAATAAATTTCATTTCATAATTCCTTACGGTTTTCAAGATCTCTGCTTGCTGTCGGTTTATGAGAACACTCTCTAGTTTCCATTCAGAGGCAGTTGCCTTGTCCGTAGCCTGTCCTGCACAATGGTATCCAGTGCAGACAAGGCTTTAATGGGGATCATGTGCTGCGCTCACCGCTCTGCCGGATTGTTACTGTATCCGCCATTCACCTTACAGCAGGTGCTGCACCTACCTGCCATACAGACACTATGGGGCATTGCACTGTGCTGGGAACACAGAAGGTGGCATCATCTTAGCGTTGTGACGGGGCCCCCGCGGACACAACTTTGCTTGTAGACCCTAGAAATGCCTAATCCACTGCTTTGCGATGAGGCCGCCCCTTTAAGCGGTTCTTGGTCGCTGACACTTTGTAGATTATTGCGGTACACTGTATCGGTCAGTGACGAGGCTTTGTGCTTCTTTATCTGTTACAGGGAGGTTCGGAGCTTCAGGACGGGACATTGGTCGGTAAGTGATCGTCATGGTTTTATAGGTTTCCTTCAGCGTTCAATACTTACTGTCTATAGGGAGTAAAACGTCTTGTTGTCGTAGTTTCCCTTTAACCCCTTATTGACCGCCCACAGTGTTTTGGCTTTGGTACACGGACACCCCTGCAGTTGAACAGGTTGAGTTAAGTTAGTGCAAGAGGGCTGCTTTTTTATTTTATTTGCGCCATTCTTGTCCTTGGGCCACATCTAGACCTGTCCACTCGGAGCCATGATGTGGTCGGGGGGGGGGGGGGACGAGTAAAAGGTCGCTATCTACAGTTTTAAAGTGGAAAGACCAGGGTCCTCCCCGCAGCACAGAGTATTTTAAGGAGATTGTGTTGATCTTGTGAGGAGGTCACAGACTGGGTGTTACTTACTGGAAGGAGCAGGTTCCCCTGCAGCACAGAGGATTTCAGGAGAGGAGTGTGCTAATCTTGTGAGGAGGACACAGACTGAGAGTTACCTGGTGGAAGGAGCAGGGCCCACAGCAGCACAGAGGATTTCAGGAGAGGAGTGTGCTGGTCTTTTGGAGAGGACACAGACTGAGGGTTACCTAGTGCAAGGGGCAGGGTCCACAGCAGAACAGAGGATTTCAGGAGAGGAGTGTGCTGCTCTTGTGGGAGGAGCAGAGTCCACAGCAGAACAGAGGATTTCAGGAGAGGAGTGTGCTGGTCTTGTGGGAGGAGCAGAGTCCACAGCAGCACAGAATAAACTCTGTGTGTCGGCCGCGTCTCTGGTGCCGACCTGGACTTTCCTGACCCGAAGTGACGGTACCCTAGTAATTTATGATCCAGGCAGTCTTGATCGGACCACGGCTCTGCGGTACTGTACCCACATGATGATGGGCCCTGCAGTAGCTCCGTGATCAGATCCGAACTGACTGGATCATACATGACTGCGGTGGTCCGTGGTTGGCCCCGGTGATGCAGCCGACACACAGAACGTGTTTCCCTGGCCGATCTCTTACCTAGTGAGAGGAGACATTCCCAGAAGCACAGAGTGTTTCAGAAGGGTATTGTTCTGTCCGTTATTATTCCACCTCCTGACCCTTGTGTAGAGCGATCAGGCAGATGCCTTCTGTTGCTCCTGTAACCTTGGTGAGATATTTCGGGAGGGTGTCGCAGGCTCTTGCACCTCTTCACGTCACGCTGCTAATGCATCAGTTCTCAGTAACTCCGGAACATTGTGTTTCCGAGGATTTGCTTCGGCTAAGAATAAAACACTGCGTGGCGTTTATGCAAATCTAATTATTTTTGTTTCTTTTTTTTTTTTTGAGCCAGAATATTCTCATTTTTATTCTGCTGAAAATCCGGCTGTGGGTACGGATCGGGGCAGAGGGATCATCAAAGCTCGGCCGTCTCCCATGACCCCGGTGTGGCCTTATCCGTCAGTGATGTCATAGGGAGCCCCACGGGCACCAGACGCAGGGCATTTATCATCACTTGGATATTACCTATTTATATGAAACCACTGATGCCACACTTACATCAGGGCAGGAGAAGGTTAACATAATGGAGGATATTTTTCTTGCCGTTGTAATTTTTTATTTGGTTTTGTATAGTCAATGAGAAAAATGAAATCGCAAAAGCTGGGGTCGTGGAGTCCCATATGCGAGTGGAGCAGCGTTGCACATGGGTGGCCAATTCGATTCACTTCTGCTGGAGATGGCACAAAGATGTGGATGGAGAGGCGACTGCGCATGCGCTACTCTGTGACGTTTGTTTTTGTGATCACTGTAGGTCCCAGTGATCAGACATTTATCATTTAGGCCTCATGCACACGAACGTGTGCCGGCCGGGCCTGTGCTGCGAACCGCCAATTGCAGTCGGCAATGAACGGGCCCCGACTATAGGGCCGCCGCTTGAGGATCGCAAATGGTGTCCGCACCGCAGAAAAGTAGTGCATGCACTATTTGCAGAGGCACGGACAGAAACCATTTCCATGGGGTTCCTGCTGCTGTATAAAAAGGCTCTCAGAGGCTACTTTTGGGTAGTGTACCTCTTGGTGAGAGATCGTTGATTGCTAGACATGCCTGTACAATGACATTTGCCCAGTTGACAGACTTGAATAAAGGGGCACATTATTGGACTGAGAGAAGCAGGATGGTCATTTCGTCAAATTGCCCACCATCTAGGCTGTTCTGTCAATGTGGAGCAAAATGCAACCCCCCCCCATTCACTCTGATTAGCTGCGGTGCAGGCAGCACTACTCTGCAATCTTTGACCGCCTTAGCCTGCATGTGAGACTACCTCGAAAAATCCATTTTGCCCAGAGAGGGCCATATTATGTTAGTTCTGATGTAGTAACTGACAACTCTTTGAACCCAGAAATGTGCTCCGTGTAGTTGTCGCTTCTCTTCTTCCACGCAGTATATTACTCAGTAGGGGGTGAAGGTGAGTGCTGGAGAAGTGTCCTGTGCTCCACGATGGCAAAATCATTCAGAATTGATGTTGCTGTATTTTTTTCTTCATGGAAGTCTCCTATGTAATACAACCCAGATCCGTGTGTCCAGGATGCTGCTATCTTCTCCCATGCAAACTGCCTTGTGTGTGCGTTCCTCCAGGTCCGCACCCTGTGTGATCTGCTCTCTTTGGATGCTTTTGCCCCTCTCCACACTGTGATTTTCCATGTGAAACCTCCTCCACCTCCCTACTGCAGACTCTAAGGGCTTATGCACTCTGCCATAGCCGTTTTTATGGTCTGCAAATTGCGGATCGTCAAAACACGGATACCGATTGTGTCCAGCCCGCTATAGAACTGTCCGTAATACGGACAAGAATAGGACACATTCTATTATTTCTTTATTTTTATTTTTTAAGTGTCAGATGGAATGGACGTATCGCATGACCCATTGAAGTGAATGGGTTCCCATCCGATCTGCAAAAACTGAGGGGAAAAAGCCATACGGTCGTGTGCATCAACCCTAACACTGAGAGGGGGAAGGAGGAGAGCAGATAGAGCCGCGCTGGATTTGTGTCGGAATCTGCATCGTCAGCAGCTAGGTGAAGGACTTGCACGCGCTCTGCAGAAACAAAATGACAGAGAATTTTTAATGCAGATTTATTTGGAAAGTTGCTTCATTTTGCATTTAAGAATCAAAGAAACAATAAAAAAAATAATTCAATGCACAGGTGTGAACGGTGTAGACATTTCTCTAATTCTTCTGTGTAGAATGTGAGCAACACCCAGAGCCCTTCCTGCATCAATCACACACAGAGCACTTCAGGCAATGCTTTCCCGTGCGGTTGCATCCTCCTCCTCCTCCTCCTCCTCCAGTATGTACATGTGCCGGAAGGACGTCCATGTGCTCCCCTTCCCGATCCCCGGCCAGCGAGTACTGCAGGGTGGTCCTCTGATTAAAACCTTCTCCTCACATTCTTGTCGAGCTCCACAATGACTCTCTGTGGAGGTTTTGAATTAATGCGTTCCTGCGCTGACATGGCGGCGGCTGGGAGTCGGGGGAGGGGGGGGGGCACGCTCCGGTTATGACGGCGGCAGATTTTGCCACTAATTCCACAGCAAATCTGTCGCAAAGGCGTAATATGTTCCCTGCAGATTTTGCCAAGGATTTTAATAGTGAAATCCGCCAGAAGAATCGGCGTACTCCGGATTTAAATTCCGCACTACACGCGGATATTTTTTTTTGTGGATGAGATTTGCAGCATATTTTCTGCCTGCAAATCTGGAGGCGCCATTTCCTCTCCGTTTGGACTTAGCCTAAGGGGCTCATTCAGACGACCGTTCTGTTTTGCGGAAGCCGGCCGTGTGCGCTCCGCACATGGCCTGCACGATCATAGAAAATGCCCGTTCTTTTTTTGCGGGTGCGCGGAACGTAACTACGTATGCAGAAAGTACATGGTGTGCTGTCCGCATCTTTTGCGGCCCCGTTGACGGCCATGTTAATGGGCCCTATGGGCTCTTTCACAGGAGCGTATGCCGTGCGTGTAATCTGCTGCGTGAAAGAGAGCCAAACCGCGTTCCGGACAGCAGAGACTCGGAGCACTAACAGGACTGGTAACGCTCTGCCCCTCTGGGATCTTTTTACTACAAAATCACAATGACAACTTTACCTCACTGTGAATTTGTAGTAAAAAGATCCCAGAGGGGCGCAGAGCGTTATCAGTCATGTTACTGCTCCGAGTCTCTGCTGTCCGGAACGCGGCTTGGCTCTCTTTCACGCAGCAGATTGCCCGCACGCCATCCTCTCCTGTGAAAGTGCCCTGAGGCTGGGTTCACACCTGGGCGTTTTACAGCGCGTTCCTACGCGCTGTAAAACGCTCAACAAGGAGAAACCAATGATTCCCTATGGGAATGGTTCTCACCTGGGCGTTTTACAGCGCGTACGATCGCGCTGTAAAATGCCCAACGCCCCAAGAAGTGCATGAGCTTCTTTGGGGCGTCTTGTCGCGCGTTCCCGTACATAGACTTCCGGGAACGCGCGACAATGGGCGTTCGCTTCTCTCTGTATGCGCGATTGCAAACGCCGGTACAATCGCGCATACAGAGCGCTCCATCGCGAACGCTCAAGTGTGAACCCAGCGTAAGGGTTTCTGCCATGCAGTTTTGCAAATGAGCGTCTCCTGTGCTAGCTGCCGAACAGCTGCAATTAGCGGTAAAATGAGTGTATTACGTGGCCAACCACTCATGTCGCCGAGCGCTGTGTAATACCGCACGTCCCCTGGGCGATCACAGCTGATCTGTAAGGAGCAGAGGGTTTGTTACAATGTATCCAGAGCGGACCATCATGTTGGTTAAAGATATCAACAGCACCTATGTCTTCTGATCGTTTGCTACAGTGTATCAGGGGGGGGGAAATGTATCAAGCCAGAGAACAGACTGTTAAAAGGGTTTTCTGAGACTTTACGACTGATGACATGTCCTCTGGATAGGTTACCAATATCTGATCGGTGGGGGTCCGACACCCAGGACCCCCGCCGATCAGCTGTTTGAGAAGGCACCGGTGCTCCTGTGAGTGCAGCCTTCCCGCAGCTCGTAAAGCACAGCGCCGTACATAGTATAGTGGTCGTGCTTGGTATCGCAGCTCATTGAGGCTGAGCCGCTCCTAGGCCACGTGACTGATGAACGTGTCGTCGCTGGCCTAGAAATAGCAGCGTTAAGGCTGTGGCGCTATTGCGAGCACCAGTGCCTTCTCAACCGGCTGGTCGGTGGGGGTCCCAGGTGTCAGACCCCCACAGATCATCAGATACTGAGGATAGGTCATCAGTATTAACTTCTCAGAAAACCCTTTTCCATGGTTACGACCACCCTGCGATCCAGCTGTCGTGGTCATACTTGCACACTATAGTAAAAAGCACTAGCCTTTGTGCGGTGCCACGGTCCCGGCCACCAGGGAGGCCTGCACTTTTTACTATAGCGTGCTAGTTCGACCACCACTGATAGATTTGCAGGGTGGTCGTAACCATGGAAACGAGCAGTGTATAATGTGATGGGGAAATGAATCCAGCCAGTGAAGGAAGCAGTATGGACAATCACAATACATTAGTAAGTGCCTTGTATTAACTTTCACTACATATAACGCTGGGTTCACACCTAGGCGTTTCTCAAACGCGCGTTTCTATGCGCGTTTTTGTTGCGCGTTTTATGCGCTTTTTTTTAATAGTGAACGTGCGTTTGATGCGCGTTTGGGTGATTGACAGCAGTGTTGTCCAAAGAGTCTATGGCCCAAACGCGCATCAAACGCGCCAAAAAAAGCTCCTGTACTTGTTTGAGCGTCGGGCGTTTTACAGCGCGATCGTACGCGCTGTAAAACGCCCAGGTGTGAACCCTTCCCATAGGGAATCATTGGTTCTTGCCTGTTGAGCGTTTTACAGCACGTAGGAACGCGCTGTAAAACGCTCAGGTGTGAACCCAGCGTTATACATGTTTGCTGATGTGAGAGAACCACTTTAAGCTACATGCACGCGGCCGTATGTGTTTTGCGGTCTGGAAAAAAAAAAATATATTGATATCTGTATGCCATCCGTTTTTTTTTTTTGTTTTTGTTTTTTTGCGGATCTATTGTAACAATGTCTAAAACTGACAAAAATAGGACATGTTCTATTTTTTTATTTTTTCTCTGCGGGGCTACGGAACGGACGTACTGATGCGGACAGCACACGGCGTGCTGTCCGCATTTTTTGCGCACCCATTGAAATGAATGTGTCCGCATCCTATCCGCAAAAAAAAAAAAGGAACGGACACGGAAACAAACAACGTTTGTGTGCATGTAGCAGAAGGTTGTCCACACTGTAGCAAACCCACAGCCGTGAGAAGTATTCTGCCTCTGCAAACTTTTTCCTGTTCACTGACTGCAAGCACAGATCTTGAAAAAGGGGAAGAATTGAAAGTCAGATTACGTTGCTGGACTTGTTCTCCTATTCAGTGTTCTCAGAAACTCTGCTTCCGCAATTGTCGCAGACGCAGCCGGTGCTATGTGGCTCAGTATATGCGCCATCTGGCGTGCGCTCAGGTACGCGGACCGATAGCGGGAAGGACCTTCCCGAGTGCGCCGGTCACACTCCACCTGACCCCATATGGCGGTGACGATCGTCATTGCCAGTAAGCATCTGCTCTGTGTACGTTATACGGCACATGATGGCGGTAACACAGAACAGCTGTAGCGAGCTGGACTCCTCTGTGGACCCCCCTCCCGGGGTTTTTTTTATTTTAATTTTTTTAGGGGTTGCATTGACATCACTAATTAAACCCAGACAGAGATGGAGAACAGCAGGAAATGCCTGGAGTCCCTCGCTCCGCTCCAAAACACTCCGCTACTTTCTAAAGACAAAAAAAAAAATCTTGAACTGAATGCAAGAGCTGCAGTAAAAACTGACACAAAAGCCATCTATAGCTTCCTGTAGCCAACCCCTCATGCTGCCAACTTATCTGATGCCTTTAAGGGGTCGTGGGCATAGGGATTGGGTCTGGCATGGCTTGTGCCCCCTGCCCTCCATTGACACTACATCTCGTGGTTGTGTTAGATAGCAGGAGGGGAGGGTAAGTGACTGCCATTCAGAGTCTGTGGAAAGCTGTGTGACTAGTCCTGTGCGCGACACTCAGCTCTGCTACATATCTGCATACGGATTTCTTTGTCTGCACGTGGTCAGTGAGCACCACTATCGTTTGCGGTTACCATGGCCTGATGCAGAGCGGTGTTTGTCGTTTAGCTCAGCTCGTCGACTTTAACCCCTTGCCTGCTACATCTGTAACGACTGGCCAGATTTGGGAGACGCAGCAGATTTGAGTTTTGGTGATTTAAGCTTCATATCGGTGGTTTTACATAGGACTGCAGCTAACGTGAACCCTGCTGCTTTGTCTTCAGAGAGTTCTGATGATGCCTCCCCGAGGAGCATGTTCGGCTCTGCTGCATCATTCCATTTATGTTGTGAGTTACTTTACTGGAATCTTAGTAACATACATAGATTGTAAAGCCTCATTCACACGTCCGTGAATGTAAGGGCTCCGTGCTGCGGACCGCAAATTGCTGTCTGCAATGCACGGGCTGCCGAATGCGGATCGCGGACCCATTCACTTGAATGGGGTCCGCGATCTGTATCTGACGGTCCGCACTGCAATGAATGGGTGCGCCTGCTGTCCGTGGAGAACACGTACAGCACAAGTATGCGTAACCCTGACGTGTGAGGCTTTAGGCCTCATGCACACGGCCGTTGGGCTTGCACACTTGAATGGGTCCGTAATTCCGGAGATGCGGAACGGATCCCTGGAAGCACTACGGAGTGCTTCCGTGGTTTTTTTTTCTGTTCCGCCAATAAATGACATGACGTATATATTTTTTTGCGGTGCGGAGAGACCACGGACCCATTCAAGTTGAATGGGTCCGGCCGGGTGCACGGATGTTGCCCGTGCAGCATGAGGCCTTAGGCTGGAAAGAGACATCTGTCCGTCCAGTTCAGTCCGTTCTCCTGCAGGTTGAATCCCCGGACCTCTTGCTGTATAATCAGCGTCCTGGGCGCCGCTGATCCCTGCCAGGTGTAGCCACACGTTCAGGTTGTTTTGAAGCAGTTTTTGGATTTAAAAAATAAAGCCCATCTGTCCTTTATACGTTCACTTCTTTTATGATCCACTCTTTAATTTATGCTTCAAAAGCTGCATCCAAAACCCTAAATGTGCGGCGGCCCCTTTACCGCGCTGTGTTTGTCGTGCCGCAGGTTTCTCCCAGCCGCACTTAGTTCTTTCTTTCTTTCCTGATCGCTCTCCTTCCAAGGCAGGAAAAAGCTTCTGACGTTAGCAAAACGCTTGACGGTTCCCAGCTGCTGATAGGAGGGAAATCCCAAGGATGGGGGGCGCCCAGCACGCCGCGCAGCCCACATCTGCTGCACCACAGTGACTGGAGGTGCAGGGGCTCAGCCGGCAGGTGTGCGCAGCTCATTATGTGGTAGCATGGGCTCGGGGTAAAGCTCTGGCGGCATCGTTGCTGGACTGAGACCCGGCTGGAGGCTTTTCTGGGCTGGAAGTTGGGATTTGTACAAAATCCAGAAGTGAAAATCCGCGGGGGTCCCGGGTCTGTCAGCCCGGCGGGTATGTTGTGTTAACATCCTAGTTCATGCTTGTTACATTATCGCTAGTATCGTCAGTGATTAGTGGCCTTTGTAGTATTATCTTGTTATAAGTTTTTTAGATTTTGTTTTTCCTGTTTATAGTTTGTGGTAATCGGCTTCTCAGGAAAAGCGGACAAGTCTTTGCTGATGTTTATTTGCACTTTTGTGCCTTTTGCAGCATTTGCTGTACTTTTGTGTGTTTTGTGGGGGGTTAATGCATTATATTTTATTTTTTTTATTTTATTTTTAATCTTTCTCACATTTCAAGTGCAGCATGTGGAAACTGTAGCTTTTTTTTTTTTGTATTTATTATTTTTTTTTTGGCTACACACAACAGTGAAATAAAACTGCTGTTAAAAAACAGGCTATCCATCCATGAAAACTTTTGGACTGCCGTTATTTACAGTCCGTCCATAACCCATAGACGGTCATTGTCATTGTTCCTCAAACAGAGGTGTGACTGTAGCTTTATGGCCCCTTAGTATGCCCTCCGAGATATACGCAATATGTCCCGGAGCGGCATTGATCGTGCGCACAGCATCATAGATTACAGTGATGTTCTGCACGTCGGGCCGCACTCATAAGATGCAGGACATTAGCCCCGCGGGCCGACGCGCAGAGCTTTTTTGTAATCTACGATGCTGTGCGCTCCGGTGCGCACGATGTATGCCGCTCCAGGACATATGGCCCGCTCACGGACCGTATATCTCAGAGGGCATACAGTCGTGGGCATGGGCCCTTAGAGCTCATGCACACGACCGTCGCCTGTTTTGCAGTCTGCCAATTGCGGATCCACAAAACACGGATACCAGTCGTGCGGGTTCCGCATTTTGCGTCCGCCCCTCTATAGAACTGTCCTATCCTATCATCGGGTGAAATGATCTTTCTTGCAGCACGTTGATGGATGATTTCTGGACAGCAGATGGTGCGGTGTGAACAGCGACTTACTGCTCAGAAAACACGGTGGGGGGGGGGGGAAGCGTTGTAGAAAGTAGAGACCCTAGTTTATCCAATTTGCACCACTTTTTCAACAGGTCCTAGGCGCAGACAAATGAGTAAATCTGGGCCGCTTTTTTTTTTTCAAGTTATTTTTTGCACAGACGGCCAGAAAAAAAAAACATGCGGTTATTCTGACAGACAAAATTCATGTGTGTAAGGATCCTTAAGGGGTTGTGAAGAATTAGAAAACAGATCTGCTTTCTTCCCCAAAAAAAAAAAAGTGCAAGATTTTAACCCACAGGCTGCGGGCGTTAACGCAGCTCAGCTCCAATGGAGCGGAGCCGCAATACCAGACACAACCTGTGGACAGGAGTGGTGCTGTTTCCAGAAGAAAGCACTTTTTTTTTTAAATAGGAACAAACCCTTTATTATGCGATGCTCTCCAACTCCTGTCAGACGTTATTAGAGGGGGGTCTGCGTCCTACCCCCATCAGATGCTGATACGATGGGGGGGGCATACAGCGTCTCTCAGGTATTCACCTGTCCTTCAGCCAACAGAGGGCCATAGAGAGATGAGAGGGGCTTCGTGGTCAGGAGGGGTAGCGAGCACCTGTCTGAGGCAGGACCGTCTTCTGGATCCTCGCCCCATCAGACGTCAGAAGAGCCCCCTCCTTTCTCCAGTCAAAGCCGGCTTATTGTCAGGCCTGGAGCCAGGGCGCCTAGACATTGCTTTTTGGGTCACTGGCGCCTTATTGTCGCTGCTGCCCCAGATTTAGGTGTCGGTCCTGTTATCTTCATGGCTCGGTGTCCATTACCCGAGTCCGTCACACAGGACAAGCCTTTATGGATTGACCTAATTGGCTGCAGCACCGAGGCGCCTTCTGATGTCGTAACCGTCGCTTGTCCCGATTTACCAATGTCTTATCATCTACCATTCCCCAGGTGGCCCCGCTGAGACGTTGGGCATCCATCTGGACTGGGCCCTCCATGCTGTCCAGTCTCAGGATGGCACTAACTAGCCGTCCATGTGCTCTTTTCAGGGCTATGGACATCTGGGGGTCCCTCCCAGGACCACCCTCCGAATCAGAATGGAGAGCAGGCCGTCCATGTAATACTACAGCAGCCGCTGCGAGGGAGATGCCCGTCAGGCCGCTGCTTCCAGTTCTAAAAGGGAATTTCTACCATTGGGTAACCCCCTTTAAGAAGATGTCGTATTACTGAGCTGATCAGCTTCCCTACATTATCTTTTTGGAGCCGAATGTAATCTATAATCCACCTCCGGGCTCAGGCTGCTGTCCCGTCCCCTACCCATGCTTTATACTGCAGCTCTGCTCCATGAGGGAACAACTATGATCAGCGACTCCAGCCTCGTTGCAATATTGGAGTCGCAAAAGGTTCAGAGCTTGTTGTTTCCTCGGGCACCAAGGCCTCGGGCGATGATAAAACCGCCACAATATACCTTGTGAGCGGAGTGAGGGTCCAGTCGGGGGTTCTGGACGCGGAGGGTCACATAATAGCCCAGTGTTTTCCAGCTGCCGGTAATCATTCCCAGGTGTTCAGTCCAGCGGATCACCGTGATGTCACCCGGATATCGTGTGGGGTCTCGTGTGCTCTGGTGTCATCCAGAAAATCCGCTAATACAGTGTGCTGCAGGTGGAAGCTCCCCGGCTGTGGCTGAACTACTACTCCCAGCAGGGCCGACTGTCGGGGCAGCCTCGTCCTTAATGAAGTCCCTGAAAACCCCTTTAAAACAATCTCCTCCTCCTCCTTGCCTACCTTTTCCTTCTCGTGTCGTGATACTGTCCCCGTCACTTACTGTCCTGTCCTCGCTGACATCGCCACAGGAGTGAACAGGTCACTGCTACAGACTGCTGAAATACTCTGTGCTGCTGAGCACCCTGCTACTTACTACTGTTGTGCGCTGAGCATATGTTCACATGGAGATTACTTTTTGCTGTAAAACCCGCAGTTTGCGTTGTTGCAAAATTCACCCTTGGGTTAGTCTCATTTAAAAGGGGTTTTCCCAGACTTTTATACAGATGACCTACCCTCCGTATACCTCATCATTATCTGATCGGTGGGGGTCCGACACCCAGGACCCCCGCCAATCAGCTGTACGAGAAGGGCTGCTCGCAGTATCGCTGCGGACTCCCAACAGCTCACCAAGCACAGCGCCGTCCATTGTACAGTGGCTGTACTTGGTATTGCGCTGAGCTGCACCTACGCCATGTGACATTGCCAAGGCAAAGCCTCCTTAAACAGCCGATCGGCGGGGGTCCCGTGTGTCGGACCCCTATCAATCGGCTACTGATGACCTATCTGGAGGAGAAGGAGATAACACCTTTAATGCAGTTTCCAGGTCAAGAATGGACATATCAATTATTTTTTCCCCTTAAAATGGAATTCAGTTCCGCAGACAGAGAAGAATGTGCCACGTGGGGAAAAAATGGCACCATTTCCAATAAAAAAAAATAATGGGAAACTTATTGTAAGATTTTTTTTGGGCGTAGATTTCCCCTTGGAAAAACTGTGCCCTAAAAACACTTTGTGCCCCCACACGAGATTGGCCCACTCCTCATCTGAAATCCTCTGTGCTTCTGGGGTCACTCCTTTAGTTGTCCCAGCGGTATTGCCTGCTCCTACATTTCGAGGTCATAGATTTGGTGTGTGATCCGGCGTCGTCATAAAATACCGGAGATCAGCGGCCGCCTGCCTGGTGGAAGGCATAACCATTGCCGCCGTTCAGTTCATTTCCGAATGGAAGGTCCAAAATCTGAGCAACCTGGTAAAGACCCTCATCATCCGCTCCCCCTGTCCTCGCATGACCTCGCCGGGTCGTGGCACACGTGCGCTGGAAATAAAGGAAGGTGCGAGAGCCCTGCTCTGTGTATATAGAGGGGGGAAGGGTTTATGGGATTGCTCTGCCCCGCTCTGCTCACACCAGACGCTCTGAAATTTTAGGGTGTTTTTTTTATTTATTTTTTCTGCGCCATTTTTCTAGCAGTATGAAAACTTATTCAAATCTGTGCAAATAGTCGCCCTCTCCGATGTGTCCCGTCGGTCTGTACCGGATCTGCTTTACAGCTTCTCTGTTCATAGAAAATGACTTGTGGTTTTCTAAGGCCCCTTTCACACGAGCGAGTTTTCCGCGTGGGCGAACGTTGTTTTTCACGCATAGAAGCGAATGGGGCTACGTGAAAAACGCATCGCCATCTGCAAGCAAGTGCGGACGGGATACGTTTTTCACGGATGGTTGCTAGGCGATGTTTGTGAACCTTCATTTTTTTTTAATCATGCGCGTGAAAAACCCATCGCACCTGCACGGGAAAAAACTGAACGCAATCGCAGACTAAACTGACCGAACTTGCTTGCGAAATGGTGCGAGTTTTCCTGAACGCACCCAGACCTAATCCGTATCGTTTGTGTGCACTTTTCAGTTCTTCACTGTTCTCAAGATGGCTGCTTGCTGTCAGTGAGTGGCAGTGCTGAGGTGGAAGAGCCGTGCACACTGGTGGTTTGTTATTATTCACATTGTTACCATTGTATCTAGGCTAAAGAATTCTACCTGCACTGATACATTGTAACAAACCGGAAAGAGCCCCGTGTTCTCCTCTGAATTGAGTCAGTCACACGGCTGTGATGCGGTCATATATGCCATATCCTATCAGTAGAAGCCCCCCTTTGGGGTCCACGTTAATAGAGGGTGGTCCCTCCGCTGTCTGATCTTGGTCCTGATCTATGCATTATGTGAACCGTGCAATGCTTTGTGTCTCCTTTGGGGGGGGGCTCTGCTACAGATATTTGGGGTTCAGGACAGCGGGGTGCCCCTTTTTGTCTCTTATCCTGAGCTTTAATATCTTGTGATCCTATTTGCTCGGGTCTGTTTCTGTGCTGACGCGTCGTGTTTACTGCAGATGCCACTAGTGGCCCCCGGGGGGCAGGGTGTATCTGAGGGCCCGTTCTTGGCACACATGGTGATTGGTGTTTGTTATTCCCATGCAGACATTGGACTCCTGACTAAAGCAGAAATACTGTGCACTGAAAACCTTCCGCGACTAATGCTCCGAAACGTTTTCTCTCGATTCCTCGCCATTTTCGAGATCTCCGCTTGATGTCTGTGAAGGGAAACGTTCATATTTCCATTCATGTAATGCACGGGGTTAGAAAAAAAAGTCTGCTTCCTACCAGAAACGGCGCCCCCATCATCCCAGAAGTCGTGTTTGGTGTTCACTCCACTGAAGTGAATTAAGCTGCAATACCGCACACGACCTCTGGACAGAGGTGGCACTGTTTTTTGATAGAACACAGCCATGTTTTTAACATTCTGGACAGCCCCTTTTAAGATGTCAAAATTTGCGATCCGGACTCCGGGCAGATCGACTTTCGTGGACGTGACAGGTTGGATGGTGGAGTATGGCAGGAGCCAGTAGACTGTGCCAGCAGGTTAGAGCTGCACACGTGGTCGTTGTAAGGCCGCTGGCGGTGCCAGTGCACAGACACAGCTCGCCGGTGCGGTCGCTGCACATCAGGCGGCCTCTGCTTTCTTGTTTCTTATTGAGCCTGAGCTACATGCTGTGCGCCACGCACTGTGAAAACGGCGGATTATCTGCCTAATATAGCACCAGCGCCTGCGCTGTCCAATCCAGAGCCCCCTGTACACCCACCCCAGTCTGTGCGGGGGACCTGGCTAATATTCAGCAGACGTCTTAGGACCTGATTAATGAACCCCTTAATACACTGTCCATATCTGAACACGGATTGGTTCTTGGGTCCAATGTTCTTATATCGTTACAGGGGTCCGAGCTCTTTTATTTTTTAATTCTTTCTAATACGGAGCTACAAATCTTTAGCTTTAAAGGTAAATTATAAATATGGTGCTCTCTACAGTCACCACTAGAGGGAGCTCACTGAATATAGGTTTTATCCAGCAGGACTCGCATGGGCTATATTTCTAGCTTTTCAGTGCCGAGTGCTCCTCTGTTTTCCAGTGCTGGCCCCGCCCCCTTAGTGCATTGAAGCCTTCATTTGCATAAATAATAATTTGTTTTTGTTTTTTGTTTTTTTCTCATGGGATGACTAAACCAATTTTCACGATACCGGTATCATTTTAATTATTTTCAGTAAAAGTGCCTGGGCTGCAGTACCAAGCACAGCCACTAGACCATGCCCGGCGCTGTGCTCGGTATAGTGTGAAGAGGCCACAGCCCCTTCACACAGTGGATCAGCGAGGGTGCTGTTCGCCGGACCCCCCACTAATCTGGTATTGACAACTTCTCCTGAGGATGGGTCATCAGAATGTAAGTCCTGGACGACAGCCCCTTTAAGAGCACTCCACCGGCTGTCTCATTTGGGAAAACAAACATCTGTTAGACATCAGTAAAGCGGAAGCGGCCTCGTCCGGGGTTACGTAACAGGAAGTTGTATTTCCAGGTCACTTTCTGCTCTTGGCGTTGGCAGCGGTTGCGGAGCGTTGATGCCTCCTGCGGGGTCCTCATCAGGGGATTTCCTGGGGATTGATGTCTTTGTTCTACAGTCGAGTTTATTTCGGTGTCTTCTAGGTCCAGTTGTGCTGCGGATGAGGGAGAGATCTGGCGGAGGGGGGGGGTGGGTGGAAGGGGGCCGCGTACCTTGGGCGCTGCAGACGGAGCATATAAGGTAAAAACTGAAGCCTCCTCCTGGAGAAGACGCAGGTCAGTCCCATGTAACCTGGTGTACGTGTGATGTGAGCTCAGGTTACACGGGACGTGCCAGCGCTGGGTGGGTGGCTGAGCCTATATTTGGCTGGAGCACAAGCAGACGCTCACCCGTCTCCTACCTGACCTGAGATACTCTGCAGACTGTAGCTGCCATCTTTACAAGGGGCCTCATCCGAAGTCAGGCTGTGTTCGGTTCCCCTACAGCACCCCCGCAGGCCAAACTAAGCATTACCTAGTTCTTATTGGGATCCGTGGGCCGCCCATGTAAGGTACGGACACGCAGACCCCTCCAGAGAGAGATGCACTTTAGAATGGGTAATGATTTAACATGTTTGTAGTCTGTCACTATGGAGTCACATAGGTCTGCCTAGGAGCTGTAAACCCAAAACAGTAGGAGCCTTATAGCCAGGCTGGAGGGTATGTTTTACACAGCAAGGCCCGCCATGTCCAGCCTGTGGTGGAGTTGTAGGGGAACCAAACTGTTTTTTACATGTTTGTACCAACTCCGCAGATTATAGCTGATTGGTTGGGGTCCTTCCCTTGGGGGATAACCAAAAAGAGAATTATGGTTTAAAGGGGTACTCCCATTTTAGACTTGGCGCTAGGATATGCTATCAAGGTCAGATAGGCGTGGGACCTGCTCCAAACCGAAGTGAACAGAGGACACGCTGCGCATGCGCAGCCACCCTCAATGGGACTTCTGAAAACAGCTGAGCCCTTGGCCGGCCATTTTTAGAACTCCCGTAGCAGTGAATGGAGAACACGCCATGCGTGCGCTCTCCTCCACTTCGGGGGCCCTGTTCTGCAGATAGGAGCAGGACCCAAAGGAATGTAAAGGTGTCGTCTCCCGTCACACATTGGTGGCATCTTAGTGATCTGCCACCAATGTGTGAGGGGAGACAACCCCTTTAAATTCCTATGTTTCTTAGAAGGGTTTTCCAGGATTAGCAAATACATTGTCGGCTCTCTCCCCAAAACAGCGCCATACCTGTCCGCAGGTTGTGTGTGGTATTACAGCTCTGCGCCATTCACTTCTCTGGACAGAGGTGACGCTTCTCATGTTTTTATAATCCTGGACAACCCCTTTAAGAGTTTGTCCCGGCCTTTTGAGTAATGTCACCCTGTGTTTTCGTCATTTAACTTCTGAAACTTGATACCAAGTAGCCGCCACTTTACCTAAATCAAAACAAGGTTACTGCTGCCATGGCGACGGAGAAACTGTTGTCACCGAAGACTGCGGGATGATTTCTCTAGTGAAGTCTTTGCTGAACCTGGTCCCGTGCTCCCTGTGCACATAGACTTCCCTCCTGACTCCGTCAGTTATGTAACTCGTCCTTGTTTGTCTTGTGTGAAGGTGTTTGGTTTTACGTGGGTGGGGGGGTTGTCAGTGCTTCCCTCTTAAAGGGGTTGTCCACTTTGGACAGTCTCTTTTTGTTAGAAGGCTGATCACCGGATATTCCACCGACAGGATTTAGTTCAGGAGGCGACCTTGCTACGAGTGCACAGTTTCTCTGCAGCGCCCCCACAGGCGAAATGAAGTACTACGCAATTCTCTATTCAAATCTATCTATTGAGTCCTCCAGAGCAAGCAACTCCTTTTGTAGCTACTCGTTGCTCTGACTAATAGATGAGGGTCCCGAGACCCCCCATCTAGGAGCCAAGAACCACTTAATAGTTTTCCAAAATTCTGACCCTGTTAAACAGCTGCAGAGCTTGTTGAGGGGGGTTCTGCCCTGCACCTGGAAATGACTAGGGTGGGCTTTATTTTTTATGTATGTAAGGCTGCTTTCAGTCACAGCAAGCAGGGATCTTGAAAACGGTGCTGAACTGGAACACAAAAATAGAAAACCGTATAATGTTTTAGACTATGATTAAGCTCTACAGCATGTACTGCGTAGAGGGCAGTTAAGGAAGAGGGCGCTTTCTTAAAGGAGACAGACCCTTGTTTAAGACGCCTCTTCAGTGTGTAGTAAATTCTAATCCCGAGCAGGCTCCATGTTTTCCTTGCACCCTGAGCATAAGTGTGGGTGCGGGAGGACAGAGCAGGGACGGTCGGGTGTCCTCACCCCTGTGGTCATGTGATATAATCACGTGGCCTCGGGAGGTGGTCAGGTGCTATAATGTCTCCTGGTGACCTGTGCGCGAGTGGCCTGAGGATAACCTGGAGCCATTACTTTGCGTGGTGTGGAAGTAGCAGTGACTTTTGGGGGGTCTTTTATGAACATTTTTACGCCAAAAAATATATTGCATGACCCCCCTTTTTGCAACTCCTTGAACGCACTTTGCGACAATATTTAGTAGCACAGACGCTTTGCGCCGAAGGGGCAGGCCCGGACTTAAGCCCTGGCAAATTTTACCAAAATTATAAATGGGGCACAAACTGCTGGGGGTGCGCCTAATGCCTCGTCCAAAAGGAGGAGTGAAAAGCTGCTCTTTGTAAATGACCCCCCATTGAGATCCGCTTGGGGTGAGTCTGGCCGCCTCCGTGCCTCTCTGCCCCTTAAGCCTCCGGTATTCTGATAACGCAGCGATCGCTTCTTGGGCTGGGGGGGGGGGGGGCGCGTCTCATGCTTTCTGTAGGGGGATGGGAATCTTCGGCGTGCACTGCTGGGGAGGAGTGGGTTACACGTTGTAATACTTTACACCTTGATTGTGTCTGCAGGGTTTTTGTATTACAACCCCCACCGTACGGCCCAGCTGTTACCATGGCAGCAGAGGGTTTCTAAATGGCACGATTAGCACGCGGCCGACGGTAGAGGTATACGGATCTGTATCAGTAATCGGGATGAATCTCACGCCTTTTACCCCCACACACCTCAAATTGTACAAAAAGATTCCCGTTTGTTGGCGACTTCTGCACCTGCGCAGCCCACACTGCAGGTGTGTATACCGCCTATAGATGGGGGCTATCGGAAGGTACTGCTGATATCGGACATGTGCAGCCATTATTCTCCAGACCACACTCGCCTGTACTACTCTCCTTGGGGGTCATTTACAGAGGCAGTTTTACGCCCGTCTTTCATTTCTCCAGTGGCTGATAACAGGGAGCGATAGACTGCATGCACCTGCAGCACATGGAGAGAACACGGACTATAGGAGTAGTGTCCCTTTTAAATAAGTTCCGGATTTCTGCGCCCCTCCAGCGGCTTCCCCCCCCCCCCCCCCCCCCCCCCGGGTCTGGTGCTTTCTCGGTGATAGGAGTTCCCGCACACAATACAATGGAGATGGCGCAGCAGCATTATCCCGGACAGCGCTGCGTGCCAAATGTGTGAATAAGGGCTCATGCACACAAACGTATTTTCTTTCCGCTTCCATTTATTTATTATTTGCGGACCGTATGGGGAACCATTCACTTAAATGAGTCCGCAAAAAACAACGGAAAGTACTCCGTGTGCATTCTGTTTCCGTATTTCCGTTTTGCAAAAAAGTAATGCATGTCCTATTACTGTCCGCAAATCGGGGTCTGAGGCCCCATTCAAGTCAAAAAAATGCGGATCCGTACTGTAGAAATGCTATGCCCAGCCCATATTGCTCATGTGTTTGCTGATTCATAAGTTACTTACTCCACAAAAAAAGGATCGCGTACGGATATGTTTTGTGGAATAACGGAACGGAAGAGGACTTAAATCAGAGAAGAAGAAAAAAAAAAACTCAGATGCGCAACAACAGATCTGTGAAAAACGGACCGCAAAACAACAGTCGTGTGTATGAGCCCGAAGTCGTGTGTGATCTCCCCTGAGTCATCCATTCCTGCAGAGAACCTGAAGCCGCTCGCTGGGAGGAGGAGGAGGAGGAAGAAAAGCGTATTTGTGCAGGGATTAGTTACTGTAAGAGTCTTAAAAGTGCATGTAGTGTGTGACATGAGGCGGCCAGCGCTGTCAGCGTCATGTGCTCGGAGCAGGCAGCTGTGACTGGTTCTGTGCAGAGCCCTGTACACGGCTGAGGAGTCGTCCCAGCACTCCCAGCCTCTCCTGCCAGAAGGGATCCTCTCGCCGCCGCTCCCAGGTCTGTATATACACGACTAGGGTGTTACATTGTATCCGCTATAGGGGGCCCTGCCTCACCACTACCGGTCCCAGGTGTAACATCGCCACCATCTGTACCAGTTCTATAGGATGTTACATTGTATCCGGACCGCTATAGGGGGCCCTGCCTCACCACTACCTTTCCCAGGTGTAACATCGCCCCCATCTGTACCAGTTCTATAGGATGTTACATTGTATCCGGACCGCTATAGGGGGCCCTGCCTCACCACTACCTTTCCCAGGTGTAACATCGCCACCATCTGTACCAGTTCTATAGGATGTTACATTGTATCCGGACCGCTATAGGGGGCCCTGCCTCACCACTACCTTTCCCAGGTGTAACATCGCCCCCATCTGTACCAGTTCTATAGGATGTTACATTGAGGGGCGACTTGTTACATTGTATCAGCTACATAAAGATGGGGACCCAGTCTCACCACCACCTGTCCCAAATCTGTAGGGTGTCACATTGAGGGGCGACTTGTTACGTTGTATCAGCGCCATAATCCGGACCCTCTCACCACCGCCGGACGCAGGTATGGCCTATAGGATGTTGCATTGTATTTCCTATGTAATAATGGAGATCCTCTGACTGTAGAGGTTTATAGGGATGTGATGGATCTGTACAGAAAATCTCTATATTCCGGGAAGTTGTTACATTGTATCTGCTACATGACGGCAGGGAGCCTCTATTCCATTATATCTTGTTACATAATGATGGGGGTCCTCTACAGCGCCCCCTCTCGCAGGTCTCTGTATAAGGGCTCATTCAGACTGCCGTATACGGTCCACAAAAATACGGATCTGTTTTTTGCGGACAGTTCACCATGTCCGCCAAAAAAACAGATTGAATTCTGTTTTGTTTTTTTTTGTTTTTTTTGCTGATCCTGATTTTCACTGACAAGTATAGGACATGTTTTTTTTTTGTTTTTTTTTTATTTGTGTTTTTTTGCTGAGCTGTGCAATTGAAGAAAAGGGCCCCATAGAAGTGAATGGGACAGCATCTAATCCGCAAAAAAATGGATCCGCATTTTTGTGGACAGCATACGGCCATCTGAATGAGCCCTAAATCTTAGGGCTGATGCACACGACCATTGTTGTTTTAGTGTCCGTTTTTCACGGCTCCGTGGTTCCGTATCTGAGTTTTTTTTTTTCTCTCTGATTTAAGTCTACTTCCATTCCGTTATTCCATAAAACATATCTATATGGTTTCCGTATGTGATCCGTTTTTTGCGGAACGGAAACAGTAACTTATTAGTCACCAAACACATGAGCAATATGGGCTGGGCATAGCATTTCTACAGTATGGATCCGCAAAATACGGATGACATACGAATGTGTTCCGTGTGCGTTCCATATTTTTTGCGGACCTATTGACTTGAATGGGGCCTTGGACCGTGATTTGCGGCCAATAATAGGACATGCACTACTTTTTTGCGGAACGGAAACGGAATGCACACAGAGTACTTTCCGTTGTTTTTCCGGACCCATTGAAGTGAATGGTTTTGCATACGGTCCGCAAAAAGAACGGAAGCAGAAAGAAAATGCGTTCGTGTGCATGAGCCCTTATACAGTAGGATAGACATTGAGGGGAAGTTGATACTTTGTATCTGCTAGCCCCGGGTCTGTATGCATAACCTCCATAAATACTGGGGGGGGGGGGGGGGGGGGGTTACAATATCGCTGTAGGTAAATGCACTAACAGATGAGTGGTGGAGGAAGTGTCCTGGATCTGCACATATCAAGCCTCTTGTGTTCCCCCCCCCCCCCCCCAACCCCTATAGACACCACGTTACTTTGTGTCTGCCGACATATTGGATGCTGGACGTAGGATGGTGTGAGGCTTTGTATCAGTCTCTCCCTGTTTGCGCTGCAGCGGGAGCCATGGCCTGGCGGCAGGTGACGGCAGGCGCGGAGGGGGCCACCCTAATTGTGTATTTGCTGTTTGTATAGATGGTGTCACTGATCGGGTGCGTCAAATGAAGTGATTGTCACGTAGAACTTGGCACTTCTGTTAATATCGGAGGCTATATGGTGCACCCCTCATCTCTCCCGTCATACCTCCTCATACATACACCCGGATTCACATTGTAAAAATCTCGTCGCTGTTTTTCACGTTTCTCGTGTAGTAGCTGTGGACTGATCAGGTTCTAGGACTTCCCGGGTCCTTTACAACCTCAGCGGTGACTTTTAACCCCTGGGGGTGTTTGGGGCCACGATGGGCCCAGAGCAGAAAACTCTCCCCTTTTAGCATTGTCCTACGTTACTCCGAGGAGCCCCTTTAAGTCTCCACAGTTTCTAAAAATCCAGGTACAGGCGTATTGTAATAAAGGGAGCAGAAAGCGGCAGATGGGGGTGGTAGTTTTATGGTGTGGGCAACTTCCATTCTGTGTGACAGGAGCCTGGCGCCCGTCCAAAAAGGCACTTGTTTCATGCGAAATCTGTAATATTTGGTGCATAGAGATGTGCACTTTTTGAAAGGAGGGAGGGTTTATTTTTATTTTTTTATTTATTATTATTTTTTTCTGTTTCCCTTTCTGTGTGTGTGTGTGCGTGTGTGTGTGTGTGTGGTTTCTTATCCAAGCCATATTGGTGATAAAGCTGTGCCCGCATTCCAGGCTGTTCTGGGTGCCGTGCCCGTTTTCTCAGACCTGACGCCCGGCGGTGCGCTCACCAGGCTTGCACTGTGTGCTACATAATGACCCCGAGCCGCACTATAGAAGTACGTTCCGCATTAGCAGGGCCAGCTGATCGTCATGTTACATGTCAGGTGCTGTTATGGGACTGACGGCAGACGTGCTGTGGGGGGTCAGGGTGGGACAGTGTGATTGCGGTCTATTGCTCCCTGGTATCAGACTGAGGGGGGGTGACTGGAGGGCTCCTTAAGGGGATGAGTGCAGAAAACCTCCTGCCCCATATCTGCAGAGAACCTTCACAGGTGTGACCGATCTCAACCGTTCCTCTTATAACACTGCTGCCTTTAAGGACCGGTCTGAGCCTCCGCCTGTATCTATAGGGGCTTGTATGTTGTGTAGGTGACTGTTCTCTAATCCTCCGAGGGCTTGGGCATCGCTCTGGGCTGTTGGATTTCATCCTGCCTAATCCTTATTATTTTCCTCTTGAGGAGATGAGCTGTCCCCTTTGTGGACACTTGCATGCTCAGCCGAGCCAGAGGACCTCTCGTGTGCACACGCTGCCGTCACACCGTTCAAATTGTGCATGTTTTGCAGCAATTTTACAAAGTTATGGTAAAAAAAAAAATGTTTTTAGCTGCGCCTTGTGAATACAGCCTAAAGAACCAGGTCCGATTGTACGTTGGTCGGGATCTGACCAGAACCATGAAAATACAGAGTCAGAGTGATTCTGTACGTCCGACTCCCTGGGGGTCACCCTTCTGTTAGCTATGATATAAAGCTACTATGTATATATGGCTGACGCGCTCGGCGGCTGCTTCCCTCAGAATGCAATCTTTATTTTTTAGTTACTAATTATATACAAAAAAAATCTCATTTTATAGAAATCTGCAGAACCCCTAAAGCTCCTCCGCTGTGGGCTGCCGTGTAAATCTGTGCCGACACCCCCGGCCGGTATCCTGAGCGTGACCGCAGCGATGCCTGGAGTCGTCTGCCGGGTCACGGGCCCTGGAGGCCACGTTATGGGAAGGGCTGTCCGGGGCCCGCCTGCAGCAGCACTGTGGGGCCTTTAGTTCTGGTCACATTCCCTTTCTTCAGAGAAAGCGAAACATTCGGTGCTTTGTATATAATGTCGTCGCTTTAGTCGGATCTACACATATGTTCCAATGGATGCACAGACAGCAAACTGTGCAAGATATAGCAGAGCTGGGCAGGGTAATCGGAGAGCTGTTATCTGTGGTGTTACATAGGACTGCAGGTGACATCTGCTACGTTATCTGTACGCAGAGAGTTATCACTGTTATCTGTAGTGTTACATAGGACTGCAGGTGACATCTGCTACATTATCTGTACGCAGAGAGTTATCACTGTGTTATCTGTGGTGTTACATAGGACTGCAGGAAACCTCTACTACATTATCTGTAGGCGGGGGGGGGGGGGGGGGGCAGAGCTTGACTCAGGGATTCGTTGGAGTTCTGTAATGTCCAGGCTCAGGCTCCACGCGCTTAGGTCCTGCATAAACGGGGCTTATTCACACCTTGCGGGTTCTTCTGATGCACTAACACTTGTGAGGTTTTCCTACACTTGTTTGCAGTCTAGGAGGTACTCTGAGCTTAAGAACCTGGGCTGACACATTGTACCAAACTTTCATTACAGGAGAGAAGTTTGATCTGATGTTAATGCATCCTCCTTTTAAGGGCTTGTTCACATGAACGTAAGGGCTCCGTGCTGTGGACCGCAAATTGCGGTCTGCAATACACGGGCACCGACCGCGGGGCAGCCGCATGTGGATCACAGACCCATCTCAGAACAAGTTCCATCTTTTTGCGGAACGGAACACCACAGAAGCACTCCGTAGTGCTTCCGTGGGGTTCCATTCCGTGCGTCCGTTCCGCACCGGATTTGCGGACCCCTTCAAGTGAATAGGTCCGCTTCCGTGATGCGGAATGCACGCGGCTGGTGACCCACCCGTGTAGTGCGGAACCTCCGTATGTGGCCCGCACTATGGCCATGTGAACAAGCCCTAACAGTGGTGTTGAGTCTGGACAAGTTTGTAGCCTCTGGTCTGGACAAAAAATTGTATTCACTGACAGCAAGTAGAGCTCTTGAAAATGGCAATGAAATAAAACAGAGTATATTCGAATCGAAAGATGCCATACTTTGAATTCTACAAGGATGACAGTGATTGTCTGAAACTTAAGACCATGCAGGGTGGCTGGGGAGGGCGAGACTGTCAAGAAGAACCCCACTTACCTATCCAATGGATCCTGGTTCTCCCTGCCCCGCTCGGCTAAGAGAACTGCATGTCTGCTCACGTAGCTGAGCATAGCAGGCAGAACCAGGAGCCTGCTCCGCTCAGCTAAGAGAACTGCATGTCGGCTCACGTAGCTGAGCATAGCAGGCAGAACCAGGAGCCTGCTCCGCTCAGCTAAGAGAACTGCATGTCGGCTCACGTAGCTGAGCATAGCAGGCAGAACCAGGAGCCTGCTCCGCTCAGCTAAGAGAACTGCATGTCGGCTCATGTAGCTGAGCATAGCTGGCAGAACCAGGAGCCTGCTCCGCTCAGCTAAGAGAACTGAATGTCGGCTCATGTAGCTGAGCATAGCGAGCAGAACCAGGAGGCTTCTCCGCTCAGCTAAGAGAACTGCATGTCGGCTCACGTAGCTGAGCATAGCAGGCAGAACCAGGAGCCTGCTCCGCTCAGCTAAGAGAACTGCATGTCGGCTCATGTAGCTGAGAATAGCAGGCAGAACCAGGAGCCTGCTCTGCTCAGCTAAGAGAACTGCATGTCGGCTCACGTAGCTGAGAATAGCAGGCAGAACCAGGAGCCTGCTCCGCTCAGCTAAGAGAACTGCATGTCGGCTCATGTAGCTGAGCATGGCAGGCAGAACCAGGAGCCTGCTCCGCTCAGCTAAGAGAACTGCATGTCGGCTCATGTAGCTGAGCATAGCAGGCAGAACCAGGAGCCTGCTCCGCTCAGCTAAGAGAACTGCATGTTGTCTCACGTAGCTGAGCATAGCAGGCAGAACCAGGAGCCTGCTCCGCTCGGCTAATCCTGGCACAGTACTGGTAAAACTCGAAAAATTTGAATATCGTGCAAAAGTCCATTTATTTCAGTAATGCAAATTAAAAGTAGAATATTGTGAAAAGGTTCAATATTCTCGGCTCAGTGTCACACTGTAGTCAGCTAATTAATCCATACCCCCTGAGCAAAGGGGACCTGAGATTGTGACTTTAGGGTTTCATAAGCTGTAGCCATAATCATCCAAATTATAACAAATAAGGCTTGAAATCTCTCGCTTTCCCTGTAATGAGTCTCATGTGTTAGTTCCACTTTTTTGCATTACTGAAATAAATGAACTTTGCACGATATTCTAATTTTTGGAGTTTCACCTGTGCAGGGTACCCATGTGCTTTGCCAGCAGTTAGTAATTGTCCAGGGAGTACGGGCAGGAGCAGAAATGAGCGCTCCAGCCCGTACTCCCTGCGCTGCTGCGGCCCCATTCATGAAAGGAGTACTCTGTACACCGATTTATTTATTTTTTAGGGGGTTAGAGGCAACAAATTAAAAGTTAGTACAAAAGTTTAGTTACTCTTTAAAGCCCCTTTAAAGGGGTTGTCTCGTCTCGCCGCTACTAGGGTGGACCGCAGACAGCGGAGCGGCCCAGTGCTCGCTGTTACGGTAGCTCCTATTGCAATGTTTGGCAGCTATGGAAACAGCATAGCACAGCAAACTATGCTGATCCCCGTCCACCTGGTGGTCAGGACTTGGTGTCCTCTCACCTTTTTTAAGCTCTGTTTGCTTCAAACCAGAAAACCCTTTGAACGGGGGGGATTCCCGGACACCGACCGTACAGGGGAGCGGCAGTGAATGGGGCGGCTGCAGTTCTCAGCACAGAGGAGCGCTGCTCTGCGGGGAAAAAGCGTAAAGGGAATGCAGCACTACATGAGCGCTGCATCCCCTTCATACTCGTTTAGGATCCCAGAGTGCCGCTCAAAGTGCTGTATCTACGGTGAATGGGAGGCGTAGTGATCCCCCTGCCCCTCCAATGGAGCGCCCTAATCTCCTCCAGAGAAGCGCGCTCCTGACACGTCACTGCTAAATAGCGCTCACTGCATCACCAGGAATAGGGATCAGAAGCCATTGACCCATCCTTTCCTGATTTTCGGGTTTTCCCAGTGGTCATTGTATCAGTCGTGCTAATAATAGGCCACCACGCGCCTGTCACTTCCAGAATGATGTCACCTCCTATTGTTCCGCGCTCGCCCTCTCGACCTGTCATTTGATGAACATGAGTTGTGTGTCTCACCCCGGGGCTTCCATGTGATCAATACACGGCTAAATATAGAGGCCCCTGAAGGGAAGCCGTGACCCAGGCCACGGGGGCTGCTCCTCCGAACTTCTCACCGGAGGCTCCACCACAAACAGCAGCTGAACGGAAACCAGCTGCAAACCTGGAGAACGTGAGGTTATATGCACTACCAGACGTGGGCAAGACCTGTGGGCGCCCCTAGCTGAGACTACAACTCCCAGAATGCACCTTTCACTTCCATGGGAGTTACAAGAACAGCCGAGTGAGGCTGTACTTTCACACCGTCGGCAGAGCAACGCAGCAGAGTTCTAGCTGTTCACCGCCGGAGCCCATTGACTATAATGACGGGGATCGGGCTGCTCCCTGGATTTTATGGCGGGATGTAGCGGGACAAAAACTGTTGCGTGCAGCTATATTTGTCCAGCCGGATCCCGTTATAATCTATAGGGTCCAGTAAACACGCAGCACCATCCGGCTATGCAGGATCCGAATAGATGCCAGAAACCATCTTTGCCAGAACACCCTGCTGGATTGCTCTGTCTGTGTGAAAGAAGCCCAGGTGTATATGCTGGGAGTTGTAGTTTCACAGCAGCTGGAGTGCCGACTGTTGCGGATCCCTGAACTATGGAAGGAGTCGCTAGTCTGGAGAGACATTCGATTGTGGAACATGGTTGACAGGATTTGACGTATTACCTTGGCTTTAATTCACCGCCATATGGTGTCACTGTAAGGGAGTCTTATTCTGTGACTTGGGATTCAGAAAACAGCGTGCTTGCTCCAAAGTTGCTTCATTTTTTTATTTTTTTACAGCATAAGTATTTTGCTGTCTTCCAATTCTGAGTGTGCACTTGCACAACAGGGTTCATGTATGAGTAAGGTCCACTCTAATGTGCCGCCATATGGTGCCGCGGTAAGGAAATTGTATTCTGTGACGTAGGATTCAGAAACTGACTTGCATGCCACAAATTTGCTTAATTTTTTGCTGTATGCCTAATTCTGATCGTGGGGTTCATGTATGAGTAAGGGGCTGCTTTAATGTGCCGCCATATAGTGCAGCAGCTGTAGGGGGATTTTATTCTTCCCTAGAAGCAATGTTAAGAATAGCCTTAAGACGGAATGCAATGGCACGTGCCACGTGGGTCGAGGAATAATGTGGGCAGGCTAGGGGCATCGTATCGCCGATCCATAAAGACTTAAAGGGGCCCTGCAGTTTGAATGGAGCTTAGCCCCGCCCAGGCCAGTGACAGGTGGGATGCCGAGCAGAAGACCCCCCTGATATTGGTCTATCCTGAACCCGGAAAACTGTTTTAAAATAGTCTTTTCATACGAAATTTACTGTATAGTTAATGTAGGTAGTTCCCCTGTTGGCCACTAGATGCCAGCATAGCACAACTTTTTGTACATCTTGCTTTCCAGACTGCTGTGAAGTGTGAACCCCACTGCTGCCCTGTCCCATAATAGACATGTCGCTAACTTTTCTTTCTGTTTCTCCTACAGTTCTGACGTTGGCAATATATGGAGCTGCTGAGAAACACCTTTGAATACTGTCACGCCCAACACCATCTCTCCGCATGAATCACACGCTTTGCCCGTCGCTCAGGAGCCGGGTCGTGGGCAGCGCACACCATTAGAGGCCTCTGCGCGCGGATCTCCCCCTGCAAAAGACTCTTGTGTCCACGGAGCCCTGTTCTCCAGTCACAGTCCGTCCCGGCGGTAAAATTCACAGTTTATCCAGATGGGGTAACGTGATCGGTCCAAAGGGATCATCTGTTGTTGCCTCTGAACTGCCAGGAGTCGCCACAAAGAGAGGTTTTTTTTTCTTCTTCTTCTACTCTACGGAAGGAAAAAATCTTGGAACTTAAGAGTCAAGAAGATTTGGATACTGAGCCTTGCGGACGGACGGTCTCGGAGCCGTTACCTTTCAGCCTCCCGACCCTTTTTACTGGTTTGGGAATTATTATATTTTTTTTTTTAGATATTTTGCACAATATTTGTGTTGAGTTTTTTGTACGTTTTTATCTCCTCCTTTGTATCTCGCCATGGCTCGGATTAATCGCCCGGCTCCAGTGGAAGTCTGCTATAAAAACATGCGCTTCCTGATCACCCACAACCCCACAAATGCCACGCTGAACACCTTCATCGAGGTGAGTGGAGACTGTAGGCCGTTCACTGTCAGTCTGCAGGGTTTTTATGCTTGTCCCATGGGTATGGCTTTACTTTCAGAGGAGGGAGACTCCTGCTGCAGCCACTGGCTTACAGCTACCATAGGACAGTGAGGAGGAGGAGGGAGGACATGGCTCATCTCCTGGGACAGAAGGAAATGAGTTCTTATTTTATAGATTTTATGTATTTCTTTATAGTTTTGAGCTGGGATATTTTTTTTTTCTGTGTTTTCTTGGCCAGTATGTATTCTCTTATTATATTTTTATGGACTGGTGGACATGCTCCCAACCTGAATGTGTGGTATGATACTGGTCACTTTTCAGACCTGGCCGCTTCTGCTCCGTGTCCCGTACACTTTACGCTGTGCCGGATTACCACACTTTCCAGGCTAAAGGACTTTCACTGTATATTGTAGACATTATTGCATCCACTATGATACAGATATAGACCGTAGAGACGAGCATTTGCGGATACATCTGGCGCCGCTTCTCTCCAGGGGGTTTATTCTTGTAAATCCTGCTCGTATTACAGACGACAGTTGTCATTGGAGGCCATTTTTGGTCTCCCAGAGTCATTGGATTGTCGTTGGATCCAGAATTATTGGGATCTGCTAGTGTCTGTGCCCAGCTTTAGGTGCCGCCTGAGGCCAAGGCAGCCCCTTTCGCTTGAATGGGAGCTAAGCTGCAGTAACCCGACACGGCCACTACACGGTGGGTGGAGCTGTCTAGTGCCGGTGGCTGCTGCAGGCAGCTGATCGTGAGGTGGGGGCCCCCACCAATCTGATACTGATGACCTATCATAAGTGTCTAGATCCCAGAAAACCCCCTTTAAGGGAATAGGGGGAGGGGAAGCATGACCGATAGCAGCATGCAGACTAGTCCCATGGAAATGAGGTTAGACCACATACAGATTATCGTAGGCTGCAAATCCGCCACAGAAATCCGAGGGTCCGCCAAGGATTTCTGCCACGGTTTCCACTGCATGTACACAACGTTTTTTATTTTGCATAGAGATTTTAAAATGCATGTATATTAGTGAGTGGTTATGACTGGTTAGCAAATTTTGGGGGATCGGGGAAGCCATTTTTAACAATCATTTGAAAATGGACCCAGTTTACGGTCAAATCGCATGTCTGCTCAGTGTTCCTAAAATGCAAGACCCCAGAGTGCCGTGGTGTATGACCGGATTGCAAGTGGCAGCCAGCAGATTTTTTATTTTTTTTGCATGCAGCTCTAGGTGTGACTGGAGCATTAGACTTCATGTGACGGACGTGCGCTTCCCTTTAAGAGGCCGGTCCTGAGGGGTCTATTGTTTATAACGCTCCTCGGAGCACTTGTCACCATGTGTACAGCCAGGCACTTGGCAGCGGGCAGCACGCAGCTATTTTTGTGCAGCCTGCGTAAACCGCCATCATCTGAGGTCCCCGAGCGGCATTTACCAGAAGGTGGATCGCTTCCAAACACGGCTCTCGGCTTTATTGGATGTTTGGGAACCTAAACTGATGAGGACTAAAAATAAATTGGAGTTGGAGAGCGCAATAAGAGCCGGAGTTATCATCCGACCGTGGCAATCAATCTCGCCGAGGTTACTGCTCGTATTAACCCCGTGCAGCCAAGCAGGTGTGCAAAAAATAAATAAAAAATCTGCAAGGGAAGAACATGAAGGCCGAGGAACACGGGAAGATCACAGCAGAGGTCGGCAACTACAACTCCTAGCATGCACACTTACTAGACTGTTCTTGAAAGTGAATGGAGCATGCTGGAAGTTGTAGTTTCACAAAAGCTGGTGTGCCGGAGGTTACTGACCCCTGGATTAGACCCATAATCAACTTTACACATCCAAAGCTGCCACGAAACTCTTCAGCTTTATATTCTGTAGCTTTTATTTTAGTTCAGGCCATCGGTAGCTGAAGCCGTGCTTCTCCCACACTGCAGGTGCCCTGTGTGTACACGGACTTAGCAGGAGGATGAACCAGATCTCCCAGCCATTCCTCGCCTTGTTATCCCGTGACTAATGTAAAAAATAAAAATGAGACGTCCTATAGGACATGACAGTCTCTTTCTAACAAAGCTAGAGCCAGCTCTGTACCTCACATGGGTCTAGAGATCTCCCCATTCATTGCTCTGCTAGATTTATATCAAGCTGGCAGCTCAGGAGGCGTGTCCGTGCTCTCCCGATCGCGGCTCAGGAGGCGTGTCCGTGCTCTCCCGATCGCGGCTCAGGAGGCGTGTCCGTGCTCTCCCGATCGCGGCTCAGGAGGCGTGTCCGTGCTCTCCCGATCGCGGCTCAGGAGGCGTGTCCACAGATACATTTTATGGAATAACTAAGTGGCTATACTACATTTATGATTACATACAATTACAAAAGAAATCGGATCCAGATGCTGGTTTCAAAGGGGTTATCCAATACTATATACCAGTGGTGTCGAACCTTTTAGAGGCCGAGTGCCCAAACTGCAACCCAAAACCCACTTATTTATCGTAAAGTGCCAACACGGCAATTTAACCTGAACACTATAGTTCAATATAGTATATATTCCATGTACTTTATCATTTAGCTATTAAAGCCTGCCTACATTCAGTGCGCTGCCTGTGCTGTTCATAGTGCGCCCTGTGCTGATGAATGGCAGGAAAAGTCTAAGGCATATTGGTACACCATAGACTTTTCTCACAGTGCGAGTGCCCACAGAGAGGGCTCTGAGTGCCGCCTCTGGCACCCGTGCCATAGGTTCGCCATCACTGCTATATACTTACCTGGCTCCCTGCTCCTGGTCCCCACACCACCGCTGCTGCTTCTCCCCGTGCATGGATGAAAACGTCGGGGGGAGGGGAGCAGCCAATGGCAGGCGGGGATGAGCCTCATACGGAGCGGCGTAGGGAGCCAGGCAAGAATATTCATTGTGAGGGGCCCAGCATTTTTCGTGGGACAACCCCTTTAAGGAACTGTCCCACGTTCTGCAGCTTTCTATAGCCATAAGTTGATTTTATTTTTAACCCATTTTTAAGATCTCTGCTTGCTGCTGATCATCCTTGTTTGCCACAGTTGTATCCAGACCCAGTGATGCCATTTTGCTAAGTTTTGTCGTCCCTTTTATGATCGGACGGGGTGCGGCCGCTGGGACCTCCTCCGCGCCTGAGGATGAAGGGTCCGCAGCGCTGTTTTACTGCTGGGGCTCTGCTATGCAGGAAACCGCAGCACGGCGCCATTCAAGTGCGAGGAGGCGGCTGCAGGGTGGACGGGAGCGGCGCTGCAGCTGAATCAGCAGGGTAGCCCCTTCATTCTCCATGTCGGTGGGGAACCAGAGGTCAGGCCCCTTCCGATCATGAAGTGATGGCGTATCCTATTCCGTCACAGATGGAAATGCCCCCAAAGTAACACAGACCTCTCTCCTGGTTAGAGACTTGGATACGTGTTCTCTGTATTGATACATTGTTACCAGTCTGTTCGTAGCCCATTGTCTAGACTGGATACATTAGCAACAAACCCTTCCAAGTCTACATAGGTTTTTAGCCTCTAAATGTAAGCAGGAAAGTTCCCATTCACTGACAGCAAGCAACATGGTGTAATTTGGTTAGGAAATGAAGCTGACCGTATGTTCGGTAATAGCAGACTTCATACAGCGATGATCCTTTATTCGCACACTCTTGTGGGGGCGATGCCTTTAACGATCCATCCGCCCTCGTGTTTTCAGGGTACCATACACTTGGTGCCAGCAGGAAGGAGCTGCGTTATTGTGCTCAGAGCTGTAATCCGTGATTTGCATGTATAGTCTTTGTTTCTGTACATGCAAAGTCTTTGTGCCGCCGCGTCCTGCTGCCCGACCTTCACCCTGTTCTTATCCGACATCCTGACACATTCGCTGCATTAGAATCCGGATGAAATTCTCCAGTAGTTGTTGTCGGTTTCTGATAATTATATTTCGTGGACTGTAGATGTCAGATATCGTCACACGTGACCTCGCCGGCTGACTGTGCTGAGCATCTGGGAGTCTTCAGCCTCTAATGTGTAGCATACGGATCTCCAGGGTTTAGCTTATGATACATTGGCCGGGGCTCGGCCAGATCATCGCTAACGTGCATTCATGGGTATGGTGATCTGGCTGTGTAATAGTGCCGCCGATTACCAAGCAAACACTCGTTCATCGGGCAATCTGGATTTTTAAAGCGTGCTTAATTATTTGCCGTCCACAGATCGTGTTGTGAAAGGACAGATTTATCGGGGGATAGCGGGTATAGTGAACGGAGATCAGCATTCACAGTTTATGTAATCTACACATTGTAAATACCCAACATTACTGATCCTGAGTTACATCCTGTATTATACTCCAGAGCTGCACTCACTATTCTGCTGGTGCAGTCGCTGTGTACATTACTTATCCTGTACTGATCCTGGGTTACATGCTGTATTATACTCCAGAGCAGCGCTCGGTATTCTGCTGGTGCAGTCACTGTGTACTTACATTACTTATCCTGTACTGATCCTGAGTTACATCCTGTATTATACTCCAGAGCTGCACTCACTCTTCTGCTGGTGCAGTCACTGTGTACATACATTACTTATCCTGTACTGATCCTGAGTTACATGCTGTATTATACTCCAGAGCTGCACTCACTATTCTGCTGGTGCAGTCACTGTGTACATACATTACATTACTTATCCTGTACTGATCCTGAGTTACATCCTGTATTATACTCCAGAGCTGCACTCACTATTCTGCTGGTGCAGTCACTGTGTACATACATTACTTATCCTGTACTGATCCTGAGTTACATGCTGTATTATACTCCAGAGCTGCACTCACTATTCTGCTGGTGCAGTCACTGTGTACATACATTACTTATCCTGTACTGATCCTGAGTTACATCCTGTATTATACTCCAGAGCTGCACTCACTATTCTGCTGGTGTAGTCACTGTGTACATACATTACATTACTTATCCTGTACTGATCCTGGGTTACATCCTGTATTATACTCCAGAGCAGCACTCACTATTCTGCTGGTGCAGTCACTGTGTACATACATTACTTATCCTGTACTGATCCTGAGTTACATCCTGTATTATACTCCAGAGCTGCACTCACTATTCTGCTGGTGTAGTCACTGTGTACATACATTACATTACTTATCCTGTACTGATCCTGGGTTACATCCTGTATTATACTCCAGAGCAGCACTCACTATTCTGCTGGTGCAGTCACTGTGTACATACATTACATTACTTATCCTGTACTGATCCTGAGTTACATCCTCTATTCCACTCCAGAGCTGCATTCACTATTCTGCTGGTGCAGTCACTGTGTACATACATTACATTACATTACTTATCCTGTACTGATCCTGGGTTACATCCTGTATTATACTCCAGAGCTGCACTCACTATTCTGCTGGTGCAGTTACTGTGTACATACATTACTTATCCTGTACTGATCCTGAGTTACATCCTGCATTATACTGCAGAGCTGCACTCACTATTCTGCTGGTGCAGTCACTGTGTACATACATTACTTATCCTGTACTGATCCTGGGTTGCATCCTGTATTATACTCCAGAGCTGCACTCACTATTCTGCTGGTAGAGCCACTTTGTACAGACGTTAAATAACTTGAGCTACTTTCATGCTGTACTTGCGGTGTAGTTCCAGCAGGCTGTTCTGGCAGAGCACAGTCTGCCGGCGTTCTCTGTATCCAGTATTGCCGGATGTTACCGCAATGCCCGTCGGCGTCATTCACTATGGGGTGGAGATCTGGCTACAACTCCTGTGTCTTTCAGAATCCCACATCTGTGTACTGTATCTACATTACATGTTCCCTTTTAGACTAGTTTCTACCATACAGTGCACAAACTGCTATTGCAGCACTGAAGCCATCAGCAGTGTGCTGTTGATGGATCCCTTCTCACATATAGTTGTATGACGGTGTGATGGTGTCCTGTCCGGGGTCTGTGGGAGAAGCAGAGCGGTTTTCCTAAGTCTGTATCTAAATCTCACGGAGCTGTGATCAGAGTCCTGCTGCCTCCTTCACCTTCTCTTACCGTCTGTCTTTCTATGTCTCTCCTAGGATCTGAAGAAGTACGGGGCCACCACAGTGGTGAGAGTGTGCGAGGTGACCTACGACAAGACTCCTCTGGAGAAAGATGGAATCACTGTCATGGTAAGTGCATCGTCTCTCTTAAAGGGGCAGTAACCCTTACGTCAAGCTTCTTATAATAGTTAAAGGGGTTCTATTATCTCGTACATTGGGGACATACTGCTAGCTTATGCCCCCAATGTCTGATAGTTGCAGGTCCCCATAGAAGTGGATGGAGCTCGGCTATTTTCGGCACTCCCTTAGAAATTAATGGATGGCGGGCGTCCATGCGCGGTCCCGTCTCCTTCACTTTGTGGGGCCCACACCTATCGGACATTGAGTCCTATCCTAGCAATATGTCCCCAATGTATGGGAGGAGACACCCCCTTTAAGTAGTGGTAGAAGAGCAGTGGCTGATATCAGCCTCCCCAAATGGATGTAGATATCTCTGCACATATGGCGCATAGATCATGGCGGGGATTTTAGGAAGAGGAGCAACACTTAGGGCACTTTCACACTAGCGTTGTTAGATTCCGGCAAGCCGTATACAAACGGAAAACCTTTAAAATACCGGATCTGTCACATCCGGTATCATTCGGAATACATTTTTTCAAAGATCAAAAGAGAAACCCGCTCCGCAGACCGGAAAACCGGATGCGGCGATGCAGCTATTTCCGGAACACTTGGTAATACATCTCAATGGAAATTAAGTACGGTATTATTTTGGGATTTTTCGCCGGAAAAAATACCTCAGCATGCTGTAGTATTTTGTCCGGTCAAATACCGTACAAGGGACGGAACGGAAGACATCCTGATGCACTGAACGGATTGCTTTCTATTCAGAATGCATTAGGACAAAACCGTGTTGTGTTTTTTTTTTTTTTTTTTTTTGAGAGCCTTTACCGGATTTCAATACCGGAAAAGAATAACGCTAGTGTGAAAGTACCCTTATAATCCATGATACTCATATACCAGTAGAGCAGTAGGAGGAACTTCCAGGATGCCCCCCTTCCCCAGGACAGTTGTTTGTTTTTGGTTTGTATTTATTTATACCTTGTTTTTTTTATTGCATTTTGTTTTTTATAACTTTTTTATTTTGGTGTTTTTATAAAAAAAAAAAAAAATACAATTATGACTCTCTTTGGGTTTGGATTTTATTGAATCTTATTTTATTAGTTTTTTTTTTTATACATATAAATACTTCTTCTACCATAAATGTGAGCGCTAGGGCGGTGCAGTGGACATTTTACATCGGGTACCCCCGGTGAAGGCGGAGAGACCCTTTACCGTTATGTAATATTGCAGAGCCTATCAATGCCATTGATTACACGCTTGAAACACCCTGGTGGCAGTGTGGTCGCCGGGCATCCAGTGGTTGCAATCTGCCCCAATGGGTTCATGCCATCCAGCCAGGGTGAGGGACAAGATGGACTTGATGGGTGCTAGGCGAGTATATTCAGGACTCGAGAAAAGCTGGGCGACAACTAAAATGAAGGACGCTGGTGACTGATATCACTGTGCCAGTTATATTCTAGACCAGGGGTCAGCAACCTCCAGTACACCAGCTTTTGTGAAACTACAACTCCCAGCATGCATACTTGTTTAGCTCTTCTCAGACCTCCCATAGAAATGAATAGGGGATGCTGGGAATTGTAGTTTCACAACAGCTGGAGTGGAGAAGGTTGCTGACCCCTGTTCTAGACCGTCCAGGCATTGCAGAGCAGCCTGATAATTCAGTACCAGGCTCTGCCCAGATTCCTGGATGGCATTCTTCTTGGCAGTGCCAGCCTATGCTGATGGGCAATTTTCTAGTCTGCTGCCCTTTGCTATACAAGGATTCCAGGAAGAGTCGATCGACCCTCGTTCTGCGTTGGTCTGTAGCCGCCGCCGCTCGTTAATCTTGCAGATTTGTCCCAGAACATCACATACTCTGATGCATCTGCTCATGGAGATGGCATTGACATAAAACGCCTTTATCTCTTCCCCGGCCGCCCGCATGTTTCCAGGCCTCTATAAATAGCAGACCTTGCTGCAGCCGCTGATGTCCCGGCTATATTAGTCTCTCTAATGAGAGCTCCGGCGCTGCGCGGTGGGGGCGTGATGCCGGGCAGCAGACGGTACAGCTATCCTCCAGGCAGTCAGATACAAGGATGGGGGGGGGGGGGGCAGTGAAGGCCACGTGTTTTACACCCATAGAGATATGTGATGGGTGCAATTCTATAGGTTTGAAAATCTGCAACTTGCCCTCAAATCCATACATTCTTTTTTCCCGCACTGATACATTGTAGCAAACTATAAGGACATTGCATAGATTTGTGCTGATCATTGTTTAGACTGGGTACCATTGTAGCAAACCCTCTGCTGCGAGAAGTAGTTATGGACAGGTTTACAGGCCAGTCTTGTGTTAAACAGGACTTTCAGGCTCCGAGCATAAAGAAGAATGTTTCCTTTCCCTGAAAGCGAGCGGAGATCTTGAAAATGGTGAAGAGTTGATGCACAAATTGTAACGGAGTTGCAGTGGTTAATTATTATTTATAGAAAACCCCTGTTCAACCCCCCCCCCCCCCCCCGGAGCGGACCTGCCGTGGTAATCCTACTTATCTGATCCTTGCTGCTGGGTTCCAGATCCATTGCTCCCTGCATGCGCCGCATGTCTCGGGTCACCCCTAGTCCACATCCAATTTGACAAGGGTCACCTGGCCACAACGGTGACGAGTCACCCATGCGTGATATCACTGATCACATGATGACACGTCACCACTGTGGCCAGTCCTTGGCTACAGTGGCCACATGACCCATGTCGCGTCAGATGTTGTTGTAGGGAGACCCCAAAACCTGTGGCGGCCAAGTGGGAGCAATGGAGCTGGAACCCAGAAGAGGAGATCTGGTAAGTATTAATCCCACCACGGGTCTGGCCTCGCTGGGGGAGGGGGGTCTGCAGAAAAGGTCCCCAGGAGTGAACGGAAGGAAACGCCCGCTACGTTGTGCTCGTAGATTTTAGTTAGCAGATCTCAGCATGTTTCCTTGGGTGGTATCATTACCCTCCTTACATACTATCTCCAGACCTCATGTAGGGAATCCTGCTTTTTAAAGTGACAGTACACATGTCAACTAGTGGAGGGGGTGGTGCAAGGCTTTCTATGCTCAAACTGTAGGATATAAAGGGCATTATCCCTACTAAATGCAGTTTCATTATTCCGGATTCTCAGCTGTGTGAGGCGGGAGAGCTAGGTTTACTCTAGGGGTGTCTTTGTGGTGTCTGCTCTGTACTCCATGATCAGTCAGTAACACATCCTCAATCGTCAAAAATTCCTTCTAGAAGATGTAGCTGCAGCTTCCCTCTTTTTCTCTGAGACTGCTTGCTGTGAGAGGGGAGAAAGAGCAGTGGGTAGAAACTTAGCGGCTGTTTCTTGTACTCAATGTTTATTCTGAATTGCAGGATTGGCCTTTTGATGATGGCGCACCTCCTCCCAACAAGATTGTGGATGATTGGCTCAACTTGCTGAAAGCAAAATTCTGTGAAGATCCAGGATGCTGTGTGGCGGTGCACTGCGTAGCTGGACTGGGCAGGTGAGCAGCAGCACCACCACTGGTTTATAGCCATCGTCGTGATTTGCAAAGTCAACAATGAGACAAGGATCCCTCTGTTAACATTCCTGGCATTTGCAGACACCTGTATACAGTACCTTGGTTGGGTTCTCAGGTCTTCTGCAGCAGTCAGCATGTGCAATTGCTGGCACTGGCTGCAAGGAAGATTAATTCTTCTTAGTTTTCTCACTGGTTTCTACCTGGAAACCATCAGCAAGCTGATACTGGCGGATTTGTTGTTCTTATTGTCTGTTATGTGAAGAGTTGCACTCTGAATAGCCTGTTCGTGGTTATGTTTTGGGTGGGACTCCTCTAAAGCGGTCAATGAGCATTATATAAAAATATTTGAGGAAGTTGACCAGTGACACCCGTCTGAGCATCCCGAGCTCTGCCAAACCCAGCCTGCAGAATGTGGGAAAATACGATGTGGTGTGGAGTCTCGCCAGAAGAAGGGCTTATCTACTGACCCACAAACTCTCAGTATCCAGACTGTAGTCCACGACACGTCGTACCGGAGATCAGTATGAGAGGATAATGAATGACCCCTTTGGGGTCCATTTTTCAAGTCTCCGGCTCTGCAGAGGGGATTCTCCTGCGGGGTGTGGTGCTTTATTTTGGCTACGGAGATGACTGCAATTCCCGGGCCGTTTGCCAGAACATCTGGGAATTTAATTAGACCAGACTAGGTCACAAGGTCACGGCGAGCCCCATGAAGATCATGAGGCGTTTCAGCCCAAGCTCATCTTGAAGTAGAATTTATGGCCAAAAATTTGTCAGGCGGTGGTTCCCTCTATAGACTGTGTGCAGCTGTTATCAGAGATGAAACGGCCTCACGTTCCGGCTTGTGTCCGACCATCAGAAATTATTGTAAATGTGTATGGTGAAAGGTTGTAATGCATCCATTGTGCTGTTTCTCAGGGCTCCCGTCCTGGTCGCTCTGGCGCTCATTGAGAGTGGAATGAAGTATGAAGATGCCATTCAGTTCATCCGGCAGTAAGTGTTTTGGCTTGTTCCTGACGAAGGTTTGCCTCTCTCTCCCCCTTCCCTTCCTGACGAAGGTTTGCCTCTCTCTCCCCCTTCCCTTCCTGACAAAGGTTTGTCTCCCCCTTCCCTTCCTGACAAAGGTTTGTCTCCCCCTTCCCTTCCTGACAAAGGTTTGTCTCCCCCTTCCCTTCCTGACAAAGGTTTGTCTCCCCCTTCCCTTCCTGACAAAGGTTTGTCTCCCCCTTCCCTTCCTGACAAAGGTTTGTCTCCCCCTTCCCTTCCTGACAAAGGTTTGCCTCTCTCCCCCTTCCCTTCCTGACAAAGGTTTGCTCTCTCCCCTTCCCTTCCTGACAAAGGTTTGCCTCTCTCTCCCCCTTCCCTTCCTGACAAAGGTTTGCCTCTCTCTCCCCCTTCCCTTCCTGACAAAGGTTTGCCTCTCTCTCCCCCTTCCCTTCCTGACAAAGGTTTGCCTCCCCTCCCCCTTCCCTTCTCCCTTCCTGCCGAAGGTTTGCCTCCCTCTCCCCCTTCCCCTTCCTGCCGAAGGTTTGCCTCCCCTCCCCAAACTGACCATGCACCAGTCACATTCTGATCCGTACACCTGGACTCTCCCTCTATACTGTTATATTTTATATCTACCCTTCGCTCTTACTTTGTAGCACATCATTGACGCCTATGTGTTTCACTTGCAGAAAGCGCAGAGGCGCCATTAACAGCAAGCAACTGACGTACCTGGAAAAATATCGGCCAAAGCAGAGACTACGGTTCAAAGACCCCCATAACCACAAAAACAAGTGCTGCATCATGTAAATGCCCCGACGTACTGCCAAAGTACACACACAGGCACCCCACCGCCACCCTCCGTAACACGAGCTTCATCTATGAAGTCAGCAGCTTCCTCCAACCAGTTATTTTCCATCTCCATGAACATTATGTGTACTAGAAGTTACAGCAATAGCATACAAGGGGTTGAGGCAGGTATGTCTGAGCCAGGTGAGGCTACACTATAGGAGATCGAATATTGCGTACCAGCAGATAACACAGCCACGCGCTGGGAGACGGTGTGAGTGATTTTGCCTTCTGGTACATTATATATGTATGTGTGCATGTTTTTTTTTTATTATTATTGCTGCCCCCTTGTGGTTAAAGGGTGCATTCATCATTATGCATGACCCATCGGCAGTGTGCAACACACCGTAAGAAGCATACATTTTGAAGCCTTACTTTTTACTGATTCTGCTCTCACCAGACGATCATTGCGTAAGTTTCATTTAGAATTATCTAAAGAATTTGTAAGTGCCGCCAGCGACCACAGCGGGGAGGAAAAATTTGGGTTTGGCCTCTACTCAAACCACATCTGGTTTCATGTGTCCCTTTCTAGAAGACTTGGGATTTCCAGCATCTAGTTTGTAAAATACGAGCAGATTTTAGTTGTGTTTTTTGTTTTGTTCAAATTTTTTATTTTTCACATCCTGTACAAATCTTTTGCTAGCTGACTGAATGTTTCTTGGTACACGGTTTTTATAATGGGTCACAAAAGCCTTGAAGTCACAAGCGGAAAGGGGTGAGCAGCGTATGGTCTGATAAATATCTGTGAGGACCTCCAGAGGGTTAAAAAAAAATTAAAATAATACAAAAACTTTTAAAAAAAAAAGAACTTTATAAAAATGTTGAGATTGTGGCTCACATGTACAAATGTCTGTTACATTTTTTTTTTCTCGTCTTTTATTGAACTACTTTTGGAAAACAGTTCCTTAACAACTGTATGAATTTGAAGGGTAACTTAAGGAAGTGATCTCTCTTCCTGCGAGAGTCTAAAAATGAAAATACAAAAATTCCGACGGTGGTTCCATAGCCGAAAGTCTGCAGCACCTGCTTCGTATAGCACTTGTCTTTACAGGTGAAATCTACCTCTTCCTGCAGAGGGTTATGCAACAGCCGTCGTCGCACACAGGTCTCAACACGGCGCGCGTCAGAAAGCTCAGTGCTGAATTTTATTTTAATTTTTTTGTTCTATTTTTTATTTTAAGCATTGAGTTGGTATAAATAAAATGAAGCCGCTGTGAAAGCCGTATATGTATCGGAAGCGCATTTATATAAGTCACGTGTTCCACAAGGCGGCTTACCAGAGGATTTCTTGTATCGTGCAAGGAATCGGGGTTGTTGTGTTTTTTTTTTTTTTTTTGTATTTTTAACATTCTTCTAGGACAGTATTGTCCAATCATGGAGTTTGTCTGTAACACTTTGACTTATAATTATGCCCATGTATTGATGTTTTCGGAATAAAATAAATGGCACTGGAGTTTATTATTAAACTGAAAAAAAAATAATCTGTGTTTTTTGTTTTTTTCCTTTCTTTATTTTTGCTTTTGTCTTCAAGGAATCTCTAGATGACGTAAAGACATTAATGCGCCTTTGTGTAATTCTTGAAACAGAAAATAATTAAAAAAAAATACCAACTCTATAATATTTCTATTCACAATTTGGTAAAATTTTTAATTTTGTCTTTTTTTTTTTTCCATGTAAACACAGGTAAAAAAAAAAATCTTCATAGTCTCACCATTAGACTTCATGCACACGAAAGTATTTTCTTTCTGTGTCCGTTCTGTTTTTTTTGTGGACCGTTTACGGAACCATTCATTTCAATGGGTCCGCCAAAAATACAGAAGTTACTGTGTGCATTCTATTTCCGTATGTCCGTTCTGCAAAAAAAAAAATAGAACATGTCCTATTATTGTCCGCATTACGGACAAGGATAGGACTGTTCTATTAGGGGCCGGCTGTTCCGTTCTGCAAAGTACGGAATGCACACGGACGTCATCCGTATTTTTTGCGGATCGAAAAATACATACGGTCGTGTGCACGAGGCCTTAAACTGTAGGTGGAAATGACCACTTCACATTTTAAAACTCTAGTGCAATACAATGCAAGTTACTAAATACACGCGGTATATCCACAGCCTAAGATTTTATGTTTATTACTGGAGTATATACCCAGCGATGTCCGGGTGTACGTCTATCTATAGAAATATTTTCTAATATTACCTAGAAATGCTCCTTGTTGTCTTTGGCTCATTCAGAACTAAAGAAAACATCCACCATTTTTATTTATTTAAAGGCCCTCACATATTTGTTGGCTGAATCTGCTATGCTCGGCAGGTTCCGCCAACAGCTTGTGCATGGGGAGCTCCCGAGATAATATGCGGGTTAAATTAAATATTTTTGCCTAATCCTTTTTGTTCTCGCGAGAGATAAGCCGCTGCCAGAAGTCTCTCCTCACCCCATTACGTACACTTTCAGCCACGCTGAATGTGTATGGGGCACCCGAGAGAGAGCTGATCGATCGGCCACCAGCTATTAAACCTATACGGCAGCTCTAACACTTCGCCTGCAAACTTTGCAAAACCCACTGCTGCCCCAGGTGCCCACTCAGAGAGACGACCTGTTTCTTAAATTTCAGCCTGCCTCATCTCCTTGCATTTCAGATTTACCTCTCATCTCCCTGCACGTGCAGTTTAGGAGACAGTTTGCCAAAGCAACCAATCACAGCACAGCTTTTATTTACTACTCCCATCGTGCCTCGACAGCCAGCAGCCATCAGGTCATGATGGGAGTTGTAGCTTTACAACAACAGCTGGAGACATCAGAGGCAGAGTGAGAAGCAATGCCTAGTTACATTAGTGTACAAGATGCATTGGTTAATGTGGGCAACTGTTTGTCTTTTAGACAGCACACGTGGGGACATGACCACCCTAAATGATAAAGGACCTTATTTTCTGGCCAAATGCAGGGAGAGGCAGATTGAGAAGCGCTTTGGTTCCTGTGAGCAACAAACAGTTTGCCTCTCATCTCCCTGCATGTGGAGGGGAGATGAGAGGCAGCAGTTACTGTCACATTAGTATATACATTTTTTTATGCACTCTGCATCAAAACACATTATGTTGTTACAGCTTCCAGAACCCTGTTGGCTGGACTTGGTTAAAGGGGTTGTGCAGGATTAAGGAAAAAAAACATGTCTGCCTTCTTCCAAAAACAGCGCCGCATCTGTTCATGGTAACCCTGCTTCATTGAAGTTAATGAGATTGAGCTGCAATACCACACTTAACCTATGAACAGAGGTGGCGCTGTTGGAGCAGCTTTGTTTTATTAAGCCACTGTTTAGCTAGTGCTGTGAATTTTTCGCATGCAAATCTGCGGGGAAAAAAAAAAATCCACATGACCTGCATGTGGCTAAATGAGCTTTTACTGCAGCGGCTTGTGGGATTGTGCCGCCCGCCTCCCTGCTGCCACGTTTCTGGTGGGAGAGTTGATCACTGAAGGGGCTGTCAGGATATTGGGAAGAAATGTGAGATCTGGTCATTTTTCACAGATTATTATTATATATATATTTTTTTTTTATGCAGTGCCATTTTGCAAAGTCACTTTTTATTTATTTATTTTTTTCCTGCCCTTCTGGGAATTCCAGCTATTTGCCCGACATTCTGCTCACGGGTTCGCCTCAATACTGTGCATTGTCCTCTTCTTGGAATGACTTAAGCTTCATAAGCACATTTCTCTGTGAGCGCGGCGTCTCTATAATCCGCAGATCCACCTTCTCGCCCCTTTTCGTCCAACAGTTTTACGTTGGCAAATCGATGAATAATTCTACAAAGCTCATTCTGCTGCGTGCAATGTGATCTAATCAGAGTGGAGTTCGCCATTCGTGGCTGAGATCAGAATACCCGTCGTATACAGCTGGGCTTGTTGTCTCTATAACTCCCATCTTCCTCTATAGGATTTACTGAAATCCCACCCTCTCCTGGTCATGTCCACTGCGTATTCTGATCCGCATATTGTAAAGATTTTTACATTATGGAAAAACAAAAATTTAAAATTTTTAACTAGTAATAGGCAGAAATATGCACAATTTACAGGTGAGCTTAAAGGGGATGTTTGTTAGGGCACCTCCTGTCTATATGATGTATGGATTTTATTCAGAAGGTCTTCTAGAGCAGGGGTCGGCAACCTCCAGCACTACAACTCCCAGCAGCATACACACTTGCTCACATGTTCTCAGAATGCCTATAGGAGTGAATGGAGCATGCTGGGAATTGTAGTTTCACAACCACTGGAGTGCCGGAGGTTGCTGACCCCCTGTCCTAGAGGAAAGCAGCTGATCGCCAGCCAGTCCTCAGTTAAAGGGGTATTTTAATCTCAGCAATAAGTTTTTTTTTTTTTTTTCATGTGACACAAATTTTTTGCAACCATTTTCCCTTATAGAAAAGACTAGTAAAAGCTGTGAAATAAATAAATGCCATGGACACCAACAAAATCACTGCAAGTAAAAAAAAAAAATCTGTATTGTGCTTCTTAAAGAGGACCCCTCTCCGCTCCTGACACGGCTTTTTTTTTTTTAAAAAAAAAAGCTTCATGCATTCCCCATGTAATAACAATTCTGGAGCATCTATTCTTATGGCTCTATGTTGTGCTGTTCCTTTATTATTCCTGCTAGAAGTTATAAATTAATTGCTAGCAGTCTGCAGTAAGAGTACAGAGGGGCGGTAACCTGTGGGGGGTGGGGAATAGATGCTCCAGAATTATTACATGGGGAACGCATGAAGCTATTAAGACAAGCGTGTCAGGGGTGGTGACAGGTCCTGTTTAAGTTCGTTAGACTTGCAGCTAACTTCTGAAGGCAGCAACAGGTGTGATATACCTGTTGCCCCCCCAAAAAAACTGATTGAGTGATGTGATATGCCTTCTTCCACAAAATTCTAATTGAGGGCTGCGATATACCTGTTGCCCCAAATAAACAGGGTGGTGTGATATAACTTGTGGGGGGAAAAAATTGAGGGGTGTGATATACCTGTTTCCAGAAAATATTGATTGAGGCCTGCGAAATACCTGCTTCAACAAAATACTAATTGAGGTCTGCGATATACCTGCTTCCACAAAATACTGATTAAGGAGATTTATATACCTACTCCCACAAAATACTGATTGAGGCCAGCGATATACCTGCTTCCACAGAATACTGATTATACCTGTTTCCACCAAATATTGATTGAGGCCTGTGATATACCTGCTTCCACAAAAAATTGATAAAGGGGTTTGATATACCTGCTTCCACAAAATACTGATTAAGGTCTGCGATATACCTGCTTCCACAAGATACTGATTAAGGGGTTTGATATACCTGCTTCCACCAAATATTGTTTGAGCCTGCGAGATATCTGAGGAAAGGGATTTAGGAGTAATTATTTCAGAAGACTTAAAGGTGGGAAGACAATGTAATAGAGCAGCACGAAATGCTAGCAGAATGCTTGGATGTATAGGGAGAGGTATAAGCAGTAGAAAGAGTGAAGTGCTTATGCCGCTGTACAGAACACTGGTGAGACCTCACTTGGAGTATTGTGCGCAGTACTGGAGGCCATATCTCCAGAAGGATATAGATACTCTAGAGAGAGTTCAGAGAAGAGCTACTAAACTAGTACATGGATCGCAGGATAAAACTTACCAGGAAAGGTTAAAGGACCTTAACATGTATAGCTTGGAAGAAAGAAGAGACAGAGGGGATATGATAGAAACTGCTAAATACATAAAGGGAATCAACTCGGTAAAGGAGGAGAGCATATTTAAAAGAAGAAAAACTACCACAAGAGGACACAGTTTTAAATTAGAGGGGCAAAGGTTTAAAAGTAATATCAGGAAGTATTACTTTACTGAGAGAGTAGTGGATGCATGGAATAGCCTTCCTGCAGAAGTGGTAGCTGCAAATACAGTGAAGGAGTTTAAGCATGCATGGGATAGGCATAAGGCTATCCTTCATATAAGATAGGGCCAGGGACTATTCATAGGATTCAGATATATTGGGCAGACTAGATGGGCCAAATGGTTCTTATCTGCCGACACATTCTATGTTTCTACTCCATCCTCCGTCTCCTGCTCGGCTGACTCCTCCTTTTCCAATGCTACCGCCTCTTCCGCTGCGCCCCCCAAGCTCCCCAGAACCTATTCGACGTGCCAGGTGAGACGTTGCCATGCTGTGCTGCGGCTGTTGTGCCTGGCTAACCCCGCTCAATTTGAGAGTTGGTAAAGTGGTGTGCGACAATGGTGCCAATCTGCTGAGCGCGCTGAAACAGGGCAAAATGACACACATACTGTGCATGGCACACATCCTGAAATTAGTCGTGCAGCGATTCGTTGCCAAATACCCCGGTGTCCAGGACGTCCTGCGGCAGGTCAGGAAAATCTGTGGCCAGCAGACGTCTAGTTTGTGACAGCCCGACATGCTGGATCTCCACCTTGTATATGCTTGATAGGCTGGTCTAGCACCAACGTGCCGTTAACGACTACCTGTACAAACTCTGCGGCAGGACAGGTTCTGGGGAGCTTGGTTTCTTTTCACCGTGCCAGTGGCTGCTCATGCGCGACGCATGCAGACTTCTGAGGCCATTTGATGAGATCACCAAACTAGTCAGTCGCAGCCAGGGCGCCATCAGTGACATCGTACCTTACACCTTCTTTCTGGAGCGTGCATTGGGTTGTGTCATTGATCAAGCCGTCGAGGAGCAGGAGCTGGAAGATGAGGAAGTCGCAATGCTGGATGAATTCCCAGGGGGGCTACTCCATCTGAGACAAGTCAGCAGGAGTCTAAAGAGGAGGAGGAGGAGGAGGAGGATGGTGGCTGGGGGGAGGAGGAGCAAGAATAGCAGACTTTGAGGGTGACTTTAAACTTTTCAGGGATCCCTGGTGTTGTCCGTGGCTGTGGGTAGGAGACCGAGGACGACATTCTCTTGGGCGATAAGCAGGAGCCATGGCGCTCCACCGCTTCCAATTTAGTGCAAATGGGGGTCTTCATGCTCCAGTATTTGAAGAGGGACCCCTGTATAAAAAGCATAAAGAGAAAGGACCAGTACTGGGTGGCAACGTACTTAGACCCCTGGTACAAGCACAAAATGGCGGACATGTTTCCAGCATTACAAAGGGCTGGCAGAATGCAGCATTTCAAGGCCTTACTGTGAGAGCTGCTGCATTCTTCTGTTGAGTGCGCTGGCAGAGGAATTTCCACCCACAGCGAAACAGGTGCGGGTACCAATCCTACCGCGCCAGCAAGAAGAGGGCGGTTTGAAGATGTGTTGGTCACTTTGGATATGAGATCATTCTTTCAGCCAACCCATCGACAGCCGCCCTCCGGATCCAGCCTCAGGGAACGCCTAGACCGACATGTGTCCGACTTCATCGGGTTAACGGCAGATGAGGACGATCTGAGAAGTGAAGAACCCCTGGACTACTGGGTGTGCAGGCTTGATCTGTGGCCAGAGCTGGCACAATTTCCAAGGAACTCTTGGCTTGCCCCTTGTCGAGTGTCCTGTCTGAAAGGACGTTCGGCGCAGCAGGGGGGATCGTGACCGATAAGCGCACTCGCCTAGCTCATGACAGTGTGGACTACCTCACATTTCTAAAAATGAATGAGGCATGGATCTCGGAGGAACTCAACACCTGTGATGACTACGTGTAATTGAATTTCCTCATGCCAGCCCACACATATCCGCCACCACCCAGAACAAAGAATGCTCCTTGTCTTATGTATATACAGTGGCATAAAAGGCCTTTTCTGTCAGGTGAATGCCTAATTTTTGGGGCCTCTACTCCAGTGGCCTACAGTAAAATTTTTATCCAGTGACCACCTAATGTACCTCCAGCCACATCATCACAAGTTCTTTTCTGTCAGGTGAATGCCCGATGTTTTGGGCCTGTACTCCCGTGGCCTAAAATAAAAATGTTCTAGGCTCCAGCAGGGCATTTTCTGTGTGAATTTTTGCCATTGCTCCCCCTCTGGTATGTCACTGTCCATGTTGTGGGACTATTTGTGCTCTTCTAGTAAGTATTTGGTGGCTGCAAATATGACCTGAAGGTTTTTCAGGTTCGCCTGCCATTAGAGTTAATGGGGCCCGCCGCGAACGCGTGGTTCCCAAACATTTCTTCGTCCATCACTAATGACTGCTGTTTGCTGCTCAGGTGCGGACCCATTCACTTCAATGGGGCCACAAAAGATCGGTACAGCACTCCGCCTGATGTCCGCATCCGTTGCTCCGTTCCGTGCCCCGCAAAAAAAAATATAGAACATGTCCTATTGTTGTCCATTTTGCGGACAAGAATAGGCATTTCTATCATGGGCCGCGTGTTCCGTTCCGCAAAGTGTTGGACGCACACGGCCGGCATCCATGTTTTGCGAATCCACAATTTGCAGACCGCAAAACACGGCGCAGTCGTGTGCATGAGCCCTAATACTGTGGGGTCCCGTTACAAGAGCAGTGTCCACGATGGGAAACCACGCCCCAACATGGAGCACGTTTCTCATAGTCAACTCGCTCGTCTGAAACTGCCTTAAAGGGGCACTCCGGGCAAATCATTTACAAGGCATGGAAAGAAGCGCTGTCATGCTTCACCTCCTCAGGACCCACACGGAATGCACACGGACGTCATCCTTATTTTTTGTAGATCCTTTTTTGGGAACCGCAAAATACATACGGTCGTGTGCATGAGCCCTTAGTGTCGGGAGCAGAGTGTTCTCTGTGCATGGAAAGGACGTTTCTGGGTCGGGGTCCGCACTCTTGTGCCTTATGAAAGGTGTTTTTACTGAACCCCTCCCCATGTGCTCCGTGTCCGCTCGGATTCAGTTCTCCCGAGCTAACAAGCCAAGTAATCTTCAAGGTGGGGGGGGGGGGGGGGGGTGAAGGAATGTTAAGTAGTCCGACATGTGTGGAAACCTTACCCATGTCATGAGGATATCCTATATATGTAGCCGCCCGACTCTGGGGCCCCGGGTTCTGCAGAATTTAGTCAGGAGATGAAATTATATCCGTGTGACCCAGGACATGTGGTGATCAGAACTTCCATGGAATGAAGGTCTTGGTGTCCTGACAGTAAATGGTGGTTATTGATAAGTATGGGGGGTTCATATATTTTGGTAACGTCATTATAACTTTATAGAGTAACAAATACTTGGCTCGAAGGCCTCCCCTTCAATAAAAACAAAAATAATTATATATATAATCTGAATATGATATAAAATTCTGAGAAAATTGAGTGGCGTCCAGCATGGCCGCCGTATACCGGGGTGGTCAGAATCAGAAACGGCAGACCGCAAGTAATGACCCCCATCCTGCGATCATTACATCGATTACAAGTTTAGCCATTAATACTTGATTGAATAGTTAGAGAATCTTCCAGTATATTTTCTGTATCAGTTCCTTGTGGCTTTCAAGACCTCTCCTTGCTGTCAGTGAATGGGAACTTATATTGTTTATTTCTAGGGGATACCTGGTCGTGTGCAGGACACCCAGGAGCTTAGACACAGATCTGACAACTGCACTGTGACCCTGCCGTGTCACAGAGCAACTTCACGCCTCTAGCCCCACTCATTGAAAGTTGAACCCCCTTCACTGCCCTAGGCCACCAGGGATACTGATATAAACTTCATCACTGCCCTAGACCACCAGGGATACTGATATGAACTTCATCACTGCCCTAGACCACCAGGGATACTGATATAAACTTCATCATTGCCCTAGACCACCAGGGATACTGATATAAACTTCATCATTGCCCTAGACCACCAGGGATACTGATATGAACTTCATCACTGCCCTAGACCACCAGGGATACTGATATAAACTTCATCACTGCCCTAAACCACCAGGGATACTGATATAAACTTCATCACTGCCCTAGACCACCAGGGATACTGATATAAACTTCATCACTGCCCTAGACCACCAGGGATACTGATATAAACTTCATCACTGCCATAGACCACCAGGGATACTGATGTAAACTTTATCACTGCCCTAGACCTCCAGGGATACTGATATAAACTTGATCACTGCCCTAGACCACCAGGGATACTGATATAAACTTGATCACTGCCCTAGACCACCAGGGATACTGATATAAACTTCATCACTGCCCTAGACCACCAGGGATACTGATATAAACTTCATCATTGCCCTAGACTACCAGGGATACTGATATAAACTTCATCACTGCCCTAGACCACCAGGGATACTGATATAAACTTCATCATTGCCCTAGACCACCAGGGATACTGATATAAACTTCATCACTGCCCTAGACCACCAGGGATACTTATATAAACTATATCACTGCCCTAGACCACCAGGGATACTGATATAAACTTCATCACTGCCCTAGACCACCAGGGATACTGATATAAACTTCATCACTGCCCTAGACCACCAGGGATACTTATATAAACTATATCACTGCCCTAGACCACCAGGGATACTTATATAAACTATATCACTGCCCTAGACCACCAGGGATACTGATATAAACGTCATCACTGCCCTAGACCACCAGGGATACTGATATAAACTTCATCATTGCCCTAGACCACCAGGGATACTGATATAAACTTCATCACTGCCCTAGACCACCATGGATACTGATATAAACTTCATCACTGCCCTAGACCACCAGGGATACTGATATAAACTTCATCACTGCCCTAGACCACCAGGGATACTAATATAAACGTTATCACTGCCCTAGACCACCAGGGATACTGATATAAACGTCATCACTGCCCTAGACCACTAGGGATACTGATATAAACTTCATCACTGCCCTAGACCACCAGGGATACTGATATAAACTTCATCACTGCCCTAGACCACCAGGGATACTGATATAAACTTCATCACTGCCCTAGACCACCAGGGATACTGATATAAACTTCATCACTGCCCTAGACCACCAGGGATACTGATATAAACTTCATCACTGCCCTAGACCACCAGGGATACTGATATAAACTTCATCACTGCCCTAGACTACCAGGGATACTGATATAAACTTCATCACTGCCCTAGACCACCAGGGATATTTGCATGAACACTTTTCACCGCCCTGGACCACCAGGGATGCAGAGTTGAACCCCTTCACTGCCCTAGACCACCAGGGAGGTAAATGCTAATGTTTTCTGCACTAGGCTTTGGTCCTTTATGGTCCTCTGCTATACAGCTGATTATTATACTCGTGGTTCTGTATGGCCCAGCTTCGACAGAGCAGAACCCGAGGTGCTAACTGCCCCAAACACTAATACAAAAGTAAGAAAAGCAGCAATCTCGCAACCCCCTAAGGACCAGTGACCAGGATCCATAGTTGAGGCAAAAAATAGAAAAAGAGGCAGCACTCCAAAAAATCCAGTGTCAGTTCCGTTTTTTTAGCTATAGTGGAAGCAGAGGCGGCAGCTGCGGGGCCCAAACTCTGAGGAGGACTATGAGATTTTATAGTCAGGGTACCCGCAAGAGTGACATGTATACAATATATACATGAAGGAAACAGACGGGCCTGGTCTGAGAGGGCGATCTTGACTAGCCGCAGAAGTGAGGGTTTTGCGGACCGTAACATACATACGGTGGTGTGCATGAGCCCTTACAGAGATCCTGCAGGCAGGGGGAGGGAAGGCGAGGAAGACGCCACCACGTAGTTGATATATTCACCTTTAATTATAAGTACGTAAGGGAATACACTAATCTATTCCGTGCCCGTCCTGTTATAATGTTTATCATCGTCCCTTCTATTTCTGTACTCGGACACGGAAAAATGTGTTTCCTTATTAGCATTTGCACATCCTTCCTGGGCTGACAGCCGGCCATGAGCCGATGCTCCGCACCTGGCCGGGCACAATGCATCCTGGGAGATCACTGAGATTCTTCAACTGTCTTGTATAATTATTGTATTGTCATAAATCTAATCTGCAAATCATAGAATCGGAGCGAGAATACTTTGTATCTGTCCACTATTGTTACATGTATCCCTTCAAGGGACACTAAGCCTGCCCATTACTGGCCCCTAGTATCTGCCAACATACACTACAAAAAGTTATGGCTATTGGGTACATTTTATGGAAAACGTAAAAAGTTCCGGCTCCAGTGATGATAGATCATAAAAGTCGGGCATTTAAGTAGAAGCAACAATGGAGATTTCCTCATCTCAAACAAAAGCCGACCCCAGTGCTGGGTATACCGCCACAAAATGTCAGTGTCTCAGTAACTTGTCCTGTGGCCTTGAGCATCAATTACAGCTTGACAACCACGTCTCCTGCTGTTCACAAGTCGACACACCTGCCCACGCTGTGACACCACCACCACCAAAGGCTGGCCGATGCATAGCGCTCTCCTTGACGTCTCCAACATTTCTGCTCAGCATGAATCAACTTCCATCGGTGAACAGCAATGGGGCCCACCGGTCCCTTGCCTAACGTAGATGCTCCCTGGCCCATGCCTGTGCCTGGTGGTGTGGTCGTCCAGCACGTAGACCACGCTCTGTGACACTCTAAGCTCAGTCTAGTCAATACAGAACTGCCCTACACTTTGTGAATGGTACTGCGACAAGTCCATACTACCTGAAGAACTTCATTAGTCCAGTCATTGTGCCTCTGCATGAACAACACAGGCCTAATGTCATCTTCATGGACAAGAACGCGCCAGTTTATTGAGGTCACATCGTTAGGAAATGGCTGCTGGAGACTGGGGGACCTCAAATGGAGTGGCCTGCACTTTCTCCAGTTGAATCCCATTGAACACCTATGGGATCAGGCTTGTAAGGCCTCTTGCACATACGGCGGGTCCACAATACACAGGCACCGGCCCGTGTGCACTCACAGAAGCACGGATCGGAACCCCACGGACTGCTTCCGTGGTGTTTCTGTCCGTCCCTCCACACCGCAAAATGGACCCAATCAAGTTGAATGGGTCTCGTCCCGGCCGCTGCACGGACGGTGCCCGTGCATTGGGGACCGCAAATTGCGGTCCCCAATGCACGGAACGGACCCATAACCGCCATGTGCAACAGGCCTTACTCTGTACCCCAGAACCTCAATGACCTGAGGGCATCCCTTCAAGTAGAGTGGCGGTATACCCAGCACTGGGGTCGGCTTTTGTTTCCATAAATTGTTTGAGATGAGGAAATCACCTTTGCTGCTTTTTCTTAAATGCCCGACTTGACATAATAATAATAATAACAGTTTTAGTAGGTATTATACCACTTTAATTTAGAATAATCCCTATTTCCCAGCTTTATTGTTTGTATGTGTAATCCTGTGCTGCCATACCTCTATGTTTTTGTTTGCTTCCTGCATGCTAGCTTTATGGCTGTGCACCTGCGACTATGAATGTGCTAGTCTAAATTTCCTTGTAGTTTTATGATATAATATCACTGGAGCCAGAACTTTTTACGTTTTCCATAAATTTCACCCAAAAGCCAAATATCCTGAACTTTTTGTGAGTAGCGTATATTGGCTGATATCAGAGGACAATAGCTTATGCTGACCCGTCCACTGTTCAGCCGCCTATAACCTGTTATACATGTAACATTAGGGGACATTAGGGATCCCCCTATATAGAAATAAAGTTGAATGATAAAATTGTTCTACCTGCATCCACCACTAGGGGGAGCTTACTTCGTACTGCTCATATATTGCGCTCAATAGCACCACAGTATGCAGTAAGCTCCCCCTAGTGGCGGCTACAGGAAGATAGAATTCTATCATGTATGTCTAGGTAAGGTGTTTGGAGTGCTGTTTCAGAAAAGTGGAGCACAGAATTTTAGAAAATGGTGATGACGGGTTAACATCCACTTTAATGAAAGTTACTGGAGCCAGGAATAAAACTGCATCCTGCTAATTACACATTAAGTTCCCCCCTGGAGACATTGATCAGATCAGTCCGTGCAGTTCTATGATGGATACATTACAAGGTTTAGACGAATTGTGAATGTTGCCAGATCAGATAGAGCCTTGTCTGTGATAAGTGATGTAGAGCAGCGAGCGCCATACTGGAGTTACACCATTACCATATCAATGTCCTGCTACCTGCCCTACGTGAGGGACCCAACCAGCATCTGTCACTGGGGACGTCCTCTACACAACGTCACATTGGTCTCATGAACGTTCCTACAGGACCTTCCATAACCTCAGGCTACTGTGCACATCAGTCATAGGCTGCCATCTAGTGGGCATTAGAGATGGACACAGCTGTGTATTCAGCTGCTCGAAACTCCCCAGCAAACTGTAGCAGGGGCTGGTGAGTAACTACAGGACAATACAGGACCAAAGTGCAGGTCAGATGGTAGGTGCTCAGGTAAGTGGGGGTACGATGAAAAGAAGTCCATGAAAATGTGGCGGTCTCGTCAGGACAAGCCCTATAAATAATAGATATAAACAGACAAGGGGGGCATTTCTGGGGCCCTGTCATGCTTCTAATATCCACCCCATCCCACCCCTAAGCTCTGCCCCTGAAGAGAAGTGCAGCCTGGGCACATCTAGCTGAGAAGGTCCCCGATCCCCTGTGCAGCTGAACCGGCTACATAGATGGTGTGTCCACCCCTTTTTCCACTTGTGGCTAACAGGGGCCACTGATCTCTTAGGGCCCAAGCATTTGCATGGTTTGTGTAGTGGTAAAGTCTGCCTCTTAGCGCCTTTCTCTGAGGGCCAGAGCTGAGAGTTGCTGAATAGGACCATGTCCCGTTCTGCTGGACCCAGCCAGCCCAGGAATACATGATAATAATACAGTTGGCTGCAGGGGAACTGGATGGCAAAAGAAAAATCATTCCAGCAACTACAGCTGATCTCCAGGGCCGAACCTGCAGCTGTCTGTAGAGGAGGAGTTCTTTTCACTACCTTCAACATTGTATGGGATTTAAAGGGCATCTGTCAGCAGTTCTGTCCCTATGACACTGGCTGACCTGTTACATGCGCACTCGGCAGCTGAAGGCATCTGTGTTGGTCCCGTGTTCATATGTGTCCGCATTGCTGAGAAAAATGATGTTTTAATATATGCAGATTAGCATCTAGGAGCAATGGGGGCGTTGCCATTACACCTAGAGGCTCTGCTCTCTCTGTAACTGTTGTGCCTCCTGCACTTTGATTGACAGAGCCAGGGATGATCATGTTTACATTGCCTGGCACTGGCAAGTGTAGAGGGCGCAGCAGTTGCAGAGAGAGCAGAGCTTCTAGGTGTAATGGTAACGCCCCCGTTGCTCCCAGACACTAATTTGCATATATTAAAAGATAATTTTTTTCAGCAATGAGGGCACATATGAACATGGGACCAACACAGACACCTTCACCTGCCGAGCGCACATGTAACAGGTCAGCCGGTGTCATAGGGACAGAACTGCTGACAGATTGCTGTAAGACAAAAGGCTGTCTCATTGTTCTCTTTGGCATAGCTAAGCCCCACCCTTGAGGAGTCTGCCAGAATAAAATGGAATGGATTTAGAAGGAATTTAGCTCCTGTCTTCACTGCAGGATTTCTATAAAACGTGGTGTTTTTTTTTTTGATTTTTGCTTACTTGTATAATTCATTTCCAGGTTTACTATTGTGGATTTCTGTCTCTGCCACCAGGGGAGCAAAACGAGGCAGGATTGATATTATGTCAATGAGACGTTATAAAGTTGTATTTAGTTTTCCCCCTTAAAGTAGGCTATTCAATGGAACCAACCAGACAAACCTGATGCACAATGAATAGTGCAAGATCCAAGGGGGGGGCAGATCATATCATAGGGATTTAAAGTATATCAAAAAGCATTTCTGTCTCTGCACTGGACATAACAAATTGTATCAGTTTTGTCCATATTTTTTATTTATTTTAAAGTTAGTTACATTGATTATCCTGCAAACCAAATCTCCAAAGGCAGATCTGTATTCCATAATATAGCTATAATCATCCTGCCTATCTGAAAACCGGTCCGAATGGTGCGGGTCCTGCAATGAAGGACAAGATTGCTGTGCAGTGAGCACTGCTACATATTTTAAAATATAGCTATGAATAATGCACAATATGTATACAAGTATGAAACACATAAAAATCAATAATAAGACAATACACTAGGCGGCGCTAAAATGCAAAGAAAAAACTCTGAAAAATATTGTTTAACAAGTAGCCAAGCAGGAGGTGATTTATAGTATATGGATACATCCTAATTCCCCTAATTATAATAATCCTGACAGAGGAGGCAATTTTTAAGTTTTATATTCTGTTTAAAAAAAACAAAAGAGGAACAAAAAATATTTTTGAGGAGGTAATACAGATGTAATTAAAGGAGCTCAGTTTAGTAAAAGTGGAACAAGTATATACGATCTGCCACCAATATGATGTATTTTATGCTGCTCACACAGTAAGAACAAACTAAGAAATAGAATTAAAATAGTAATGAGAATGCAGCTCTGGTGTTAGAGTGCAGTATATTCATACACGGTCCAGTCCCATTATTCTTCTGACTAGAGATAGCCTTGCGGTTCGCCGCGATGTTCGCATGCGCCATATTCTTTTGCATTGCGCTGAACTTTGACCCATGACACATCCATCAGGTGGTACAGAATAGCCAATTGAGACGTTTCAGCACATGGACATACCCCCTATCCTATAAATAGGCTCGATCTGGCTGCCATTTTACATTCTGTGTTTTGCCAGTGTAGGGAGAGGTTGCTTTGTGGAGCAGGGACAGACTGTTAGGGACATCAAACGCTAGCTAATAGGCCCACAAAAGTCCTTTAACCCCTTAGGGACACAGCCTTTTTACACCTTAGGACCAGGCCATTTTTTGAAAATCTGACCAGTGTCACTTTAAGTGATGATAACTTTAAAACGCTTTGACTTATCCAGGCCATTCTGAGATTGTTTTTTCGTCACATATTGTACTTCATGACACTGGTAAAATAAAGTTAAAAAAAATATTTTTTTTTTGCATAAAAAAATGTCAAATTTACCAAAAATTGGGAAAAATTAGCAAATTTCAAAGTTTCAGTTTCTCTACTTCTGTAATACATAGTAATATCCTTAAAAATTGTGATGACTTTACATTCCCCATATGTCTACTTCATGTTTGAATTATTTTGGGAATGATATTTTATTTTTTGGGGATGTTACAAGGCTTAGAAGTTTAGAAGCAAATCTTGAAATTTTTCAGAAATTTACAAAAACCCAATTTTTAGGGACCACTACAGGTCTGAAGTCACTTTGCGAGGCTTACATAATAGAAACCACCCAAAAATGACCCCATTCTATAAACTACACCCCTCAAGGTATTCAAAACTGATTTTACAAACTTTGTTAACCTTTTAGGTGTTGCACAAGAGTTATTGGCAAATGGGGATGAAATTTGGGAATTTCATTTTATTGCCTAATTTTCCATTTTAACCAATTTTTTCCACTAACAAAGCAAGGGTTAACAGCCAAACAAGAGTGTATCTTTATTGCCCTGACTCTGCCGTTTACAGAAACACGCCATATGTGGCCGTAAACTACTGTACGGCCACACAGCGGGGCGTAGAGTGAAAGGTGCGCCGTTTGGTTTTTGGAAGGCAGGTTTTGCTGGACTGGTTTTTTGACACCATGTCCCATTTGAAGCCCCCCTGATGCACCCCTAGAGTAGAAACTCCATAAAAGTGACCCCATCTAAGAAACTACACCCCTCAAGGTATTCAAAACAGATTTTACAAACTTTGTTAACCCTTTAGGTGTTGCACAAGAGTTATTGGCAAATGGGGATGAAATTTGAGAATTTCATTTTTTTGCCTAATTTTCCATTTTAACCCATTTTTTCCACTAACAAAGCAAGGGTTAACAGCCAAACAAGACTGTATCTTTATTGCCCTGACTCTGCCATTTACAGAAACACCCAATATGTGTCCGTAAACTACTGTACGGCCACACAGCGGGGCGTAGAGTGAAAGGTGCGCCGTATGGTTTTTGGAAGGCATGTTTTGCTGGACAGTTTTTTTGACACCATGTTCCATTTGAAGCCCCCCTGATGCACCCCTAGAGTAGAAACTCCAAAAAAGTGACCCCGTCTAAGAAACTACACCCCTCAAGGTATACAAAACTGATTTTACAAACTTTGTTAACCCTTTAGGTGTTGCACAAGATTTAATGGAAAATAGAGATACAATTTCAAAATTTCACTTTTTTGGCAGATTTTCCATTTTAATATTTTTTTTCCAGTTACAAAGCAAGGGTTAACAGCCAAACAAAACTTATTATTCATGGCCCTAATTCTGTAGTTTACAGAAACACCCCATATGTGGACGTAAACCGCTGTACGGTCACACGGCAGGGCGCAGAAGGAAAGGAATGCCATACGGTTTTTGGAAGGCAGATTTTGCTGGACTGTTTTTTTTGACACCATGTCCCATTTGAAGCCCCCTGATGCACCCCTAGAGTAGAAACTCCAAAAAAGTGACCCCATTTTAGAAACTACGGGATAGGGTGGCAGTTTTGTTGGTACAAGTTTAGGGTACATATGATTTTTGGTTGCTCTATATTACACTTTTTGTGCGGCAAGGTAACAAGAAATTGCTTTTTTGGCACCGTTTTTTTTTTTGTTATTTACACCATTCATCTGACAGGTTAGATCATGTGGTAATTTTATAGAGCAGGTTGTCACGGACGCGGTGATACCCAATATGTATACAATTTTTTTTATTTATGTACGTTTTACACAATAATTTCATTTTTAAAACAAAAAAAATGTTTTAGTGTCTCCATAGTCTAAGAGCCATAGTTTTTTAAATTTTTGGGCGATTATCTTATGTAGGGTCTCATTTTTTGTGGGATGAGATGACGGTTTGATTGACACTATTTTGGGGTGCACATGACTTTTTGATTGCTTGCTATTACACTTTTTGTGACGGAAGATGACAAAAAATGGCTTTTTTTACACCGTTTTTATTTTTATTTTTTTACGGTGGTCATCTGAGGGGTTAGGTCATGTGATATTTTTATAGAGCCGGTCAATACGGACGCGGCGATACCTAATATGTATACTTTTTTTTTATTTATGTAAGTTTTACACAATGATTTCATTTTTGAAACAAAAGAAATCATGTTTTAGTGTTTCCATAGTCTAAGAGCCATAACTTTTTCAGTTTTTGGGCGATTATCATGGGTAGGGTATGATTTTTGCGGGATGAGATAACGGTTTGATTGTTACAATTTTGGCGTAGATGCGACTTTTTTGATCACTTTTATTACCTTTTTTGGGAAGTAAGGTGGGCAAAATTCCAATTTCATCATAGTTTTTAATTTTTTATTTTTATGGCGTTCACCGTTCGGGTAAAGTAACATTACCGTTTTATAGATCAGGTCGTTACGGACGCGGCGATACCAAACATGTGTAGGGAATTTTATTTTTTTCATTTTTAATCAGTGATAAATGTGTTTTTTTATTTTTACTTTATTTTTCACTTTTTTTTTGACCCAGACCCACTTGGTTCTTGAAGATCCAGTGGGTCTGATGTCTGCATAATACAGTACAGTACAATATATATTGTACTGTACTGTATTTTACTTACACTTTGTCTGAACAGATCTATGCTTTCAGCACAGATCTGTTCAGAACCATGGACAGCAGGACGCCTGAGAAGGCGTCCTGTTGCCATGGGAACCTTCCCCGTCTGCTCAGTAGTGGCCAGAACTGCGCAGACGGGGAAGGGTAAGGACGGGGCTTGGGGGGCTCTCTGGGGGCTCTCTCCATTCGGGGGACTGCAAAGGCACAGCAGCCCCCCGATGGGAGAGGGAGGGAGCTCCCTCTTACTGTTAACCTTTTCCATACAGCGGTCCGTACGGACCGCTGTATGGAAAGGGTTAAACGGCTGACATCGCATCACCGATGTCAGCCGTTTATACCAGGGTGCCAGCAATGTGCTGGCACCCTGGTATACCCACTAGACGCCAACGATTACGCAATGGGAGGCGGGCGGGGGATCGCGATCCCGCCTACCGCACCGCCCGCCTCCCGCACCGCCCGCAACCCTCCCCCTGCACCTCCCACCGTGCTCGAACAACTCAGGGGTGCAGGGGGGAGGGATACAGGAAACCATTTTTAATCCTAAAGTTTCTGATCCCCGCGGTCAGGGACCGCGGGGATCAGAAACTGCAGAAATCGCAGCAAACCGCAGATCTGAATTGACCTGCGGTTTGCCGCGATCGCCGACATGGGGGGGTCACAGGACCCCCCCGCGCATTTAGCCTAGGTGCCTGCTCAATGATTTGAGCAGGCGCCGGGTTCCGATCACTGCCAGCCGCACGGCAGTGATCGAAAATGCACAGGGCGTACATGTACGCCCTGTGTCCTTAAGTACCAGGGCACAAGGGCGTACCTGTACGCCCTGTGTCCTTAAGGGGTTAAAGGACTGGTATAGGTGTGCTTTCGATAGGTGTTATATACTTATAATATACTTTCTATGTTAGAAAGTATATTATAGTACATTTGTATTGTGCAGCAGTTGTGTACGGTTCTGCTGCGATACCGCAGCTATATAGAGGGTCAAACGCTATTGGAATAACTAATTGCAACGGGTGTGATAAACCTGTTGCACCCCCAAAAAAACTGATTGAGGGGTGCAATATACCTGCTTCCACAAAATACTGATTAAGGGGTTTGATACACCCACTTCCACCAAATACTGATTGCGGCCTGCGATACACCTGCTTCCACAAAATACTGATTGAGGGGTGCGATATACCTGCTTCCACCAAATATTGATTAAGAGGTTCTATATACCTGCTTCCACAAAATACTGATTGAGGGGTGCAATATACCTGCTTCCAGAAAATATTGATCAAGGGGTTTGATATATCTGCTTCCATAAAATATAGATTGAGGGTTGCGATATACCTGCTTCCACCAAATATTGATATGGGGTTCTATATACCTGCTTCCACAAAATACTGATTAAGGGAATTGATTTACCTGCTTTCACCAAATATTGATTGAGGCCTGCGATATACCTGATTCGGAAAAATACTGATTAAGGGGTTTGATATACCTGCTTCCACAAAATACAGATTGAGGGGTTCGATATACCTGCTTCCACCAAACATTGATTAAGGGGTTCTATATACCTGCTTCCACAAAATACTGATTGAGTGGTGCGATATACTTGCTTCTACAAAATACTGATTAAAGGGTTTGATATACCTGCTTCCACAAAATACTGATTGAGGCCTGCGATACACCTGCTTCCACAAAATACTGATTAAGGGGATTGATATACCTGCTTCCACCAAATATTGATAGAGGCCTGCGATACACCTGCTTCTACAAAATATTTATTAAGGGGTTTGATATACCTGCCTACACCCAATACTGGATGAGGCCTGTGAGATACCTGCTTCCACAAAATACTGATTAAAGGGATTGATATACCTGCTTCCACGAAATATTAATTGAGGCCTGCGATACACCAGCTTCCACAAAATACTAATTAAGGGGATTGATATACCTGCTTCCACAAAATACTGATTAAAGGGTTTGATATACCAGCTTCCAACAAATACTGATTAAGGCCTGTGATACACCTGCTTCCACAAAATACTGATTGAGGGGTGTGATATGCCTGCTTCCACCAAATATTGATTGAGGCCTGCGATACACCCGCTTCCACAAAATATTGATTAAGGGGTTTGATATACCTGTTTCCACAAAATACAGATTGAGGGGTGCGATATACCTGCTTCCACCAAATATTAAATAAGGGGTTCTATATACCTGCTTCCACAAAATACAGATTGAGGGGTGTGATATACCTGCTTTCACAAAATATTGATTAAGGGGTTCTATAAAACTGTTTCCACAAAATACTGATTGAGGGGTGCGATATACCTGCTTCCACAAAATACTGATTAAGGGGCTTGATATCCCTGCTTCCACAAAATACAGATTGAGGGGTGCGATATACCTGCTTCCACCAAATATTGATAAAGAGGTTCTATATACCTCCTTCCGCAAAATACTGATTGAGGGGTGCTATATACCTGCTTCCACAAAATACTGATTAAGGGAATTGATATACCGGCTTCCACAAAATATTGATTAAGTCCTGCGATACACCTGCTTCCACAAAATACTGATTGAGGGGTGCTATATACTGGCTTCCACCAAATACTAATTGAGGCCTGCAATATACCTGCGTCCACAAATACTGCTCTTCTCTAGGGACTTTGGCAAAGGGTCATTTTGAAAATGACAGGCAGAGGAAGAGGCGGGCCGTTCCGCAGGGTTGGTAGGGGTGGGGCAGGTGCACAAGTGGGAAGTTGGAGAAGGTGCGTGCGATTACGTCAAAGGACGCACCAGAGTTGGTTGAGTGTCTCACTCAGCCTTCCGCTTCTGCACCCTCCTCATTCTCTGTATCTGCACCCTCCTCACTCTCTGCTGTGTGCAACTCCCAACGACACCACCACCACCATAGCCCCTACACTCGAGTCAAAGGAATTATTTTCCCATCCATTCCCAGACCACACCGATGCGCAGCCATTCTTGGCATCGGATGAGGAAGTGGAGGTAGCAACGGCCGCCACCCAGCGGTCTGACGACAGTACCCAGATCAGCCCAAGGAGGGAGGTCCCTGCTGTTGCTGCCTACTCCATGATCTCTAATGCCAGTGGTGGTGAAGGTGACGATGATGACGTGTTGATGGACATCATGTAGGTGCCCACAAGAGAGGAAGAGGAGGGGAGTTCAGATGGAGAGATGGAGAGATGGAGCAGCAGATAGGGAGGAGAAGGAGGAGAAGCAGGCAGAACTCGCAGTGCACAGGAGGCAAAAAGCAGACTGCAAATGTATCTGGAGCGAGCCATCCACCATGCACGGTCACATCTGGCGCTCCCAGGACGCCGGCACATGGCTCCTCAGTGTGGGCTTTTCTTAATGTGTCAGCTGCTGACAATAGTGTTGCCATTTGCAGCCTGTGCTGTCAACGTATAAGTCGCGGTAAGCCCAACACTCACCTAGGGACGACCGCCTTAAGAAGGCACCTGGCCTCCCATCACCGAGCCCAGTGGGAGCAACGCCATCAGAACCCACAAAGCCACACTACTAGCGCTCCATGTCCTGCCTGTTCTTCTCCTCTCTCCTCCCATTTGTCCTCCACTCCACCTTCCACCGTGCCGTCTTCTCGTTCATCTGGTAGAACGCAGGCTTCCGTGACCCAAATGTTCGAGTGTAAAAAGTTGATGACGCCAGATAACCCTCTTGCCCAACAGCTGACCGCTGGCTTGTCGGAACTGCTAGCCCGCCAACTACTGCCATATAAACTGGTGGACTCAGCTGCCTCTAGTGGGCATTGGCACACTGCAATGGAAAGTCCCCGGAAGGAAATATTTCTCCCAGAAGGGCATCCCAGAGCTATATGGCCACGTTCAGCGGCAAGTAAATATATCTCTGGCACACAGTATTGGTGCCAAGATATATCTGACCACAGACACGTGGTCTAGCAAACATGGGCAGGTGTCATGGAACCATGAACCAGACGTACAACAAGAGATAAGTGGAAAATAAGAAGGTTTTATTGAAGAGCAAGCCGTAAGCAAAGTCCGAACGGATGGCTAAACCGAAGCAGGGTCTTGCGGAGACAGAGGTCAGGAACCAGAAGGGTAGTCAGACGAAGCCAGGAACAGGAACCAACGGGGTAGTCAGACGAAGCCGGAATCAGGAACCAACGGGGTAGTCAGACGAAGCCGGAATCAGGAACCAACGGGGTAGTCAGACGAGGCCAGGATCAGGAACCAGAAGCAGCAGCAGTCTTGGAAGCATGTGAACACAGGAGGACCAAGCAAGGAACTGAAGCCACAGACCTCCTATATATATGAGCTGGGCATCCAGCTCCTCCCAGTGGGAAGGAGGAGCCGCAGGGTGGGAGGCTACAAGAAAACCCAGAAACCAAGATGGCCGCCAGCACATGTCAAACGAAGGGAACAGCAAGGAGGTAAGACCATGACAGTACCTCCCCCTCAAGGGCCCCTCCTCCGCGGAGTAAGGAACGGTTTCTGAGGGAAGCGTGCGTGGAAGGCTCGGAGCAAGACAGGAGCATGGACATCTGCGGAGGGAACCCAGGAACGCTCCTCTGGACCATAACCACGCCAATGGACCAAAAACTGCACCCGACCGCGGACCAGGCGTGAGTCCAGGATATTGCTCACCTCATACTCCTCACGATTGCCCACTTGGACCGGACGAGGCCGAGGAATCGAGGAAGTGAAACGATTACACACCAGTGGCTTCAACAGGGAGACATGAAACACGTTGGAGATCCGCATGCCAGGAGGAAGCGCAAGGGCATAGGCTACCGGGTTTACCCTGCGAAGCACTCGGAAGGGACCAACAAAGCGAGGCGCCAGCTTGGGAGTGGGCACTCGAAGGTTGAGGTTGCGGGTGGACAACCATACGCGGTCTCCGACCTGGTAGGAAGGAGCGGGCGCTCGTCTGCGATCAGCCTGGAGTTTCTGGCGCTGCGCAGAGACCTCAAGGGACCTCTGGATCTGTACCCAAGAAGCACGTAGGACGGAAAGGTGATCCTCCACAGCCGGAATATCCTGGGGAGAGAATACCTCCGGTAACACGGCAGGTTGGAACCCATAATTGGCCATGAAGGGAGACGTCCCAGAGGAAGAGTTCACCGCCGTGTTCCTGGCAAACTCAGCCCAAGGCAGGAGGTCAACCCAATTGTCTTGGTGATCGGAGACATAGCAACGAAGGAATTGCTCCAAGGCCTGATTGGATCGTTCTGCGGCCCCATTGGACTGAGGGTGGTAGGCCGAGGAGAAAGAGAGATGAATCCCCAACTGGGAGCAAAAGGCGCGCCAGAACCTGGACACAAACTGACTCCCCCGATCCGACACAATCTCCTTGGGCAAACCGTGCAACCGGAAGACCTCCCTGGCAAAAATCGAGGCCAACTCTTGTGCAGAGGGTAACTTCTTGAGAGGAACACAGTGGCACATTTTGGAAAACCGATCCACAATCATGAGAATGACCGTATGGCCTCGGGATGCAGGGAGGTCCACAATGAAATCCATCCCCAGGTGTGACCATGGACGCTCCCCGGTGGCTATGGGTTGCAAAAGGCCCAACGGAAGGTGCCGAGGGGACTTACTCTGGGCACAAACGGAGCATGCCGCTACATATGCGGCGATGTCGGAACGTAGAGAAGGCCACCAGAACAGACGTGAGACCGCCCAGGACAGCTGATTCTTTCCAGGGTGCCCCGCGGCCTTGGAGTTATGGTAGGTTCGCAACAACCGAGTGCGCAACTCCTCAGGCACAAAACATCTGCCGTTGGGTCTCCCAGAGGGAGCACCAGATTGAGCCGCCAAAATCTGCTCACCCAGAGGAGAAGTCAGGCTGGTGCGAATAGCGGCCAGGATCTGATTCGGGGGTATGACCGTAGTCGGAATCGACTCCTCCCCGGACAGCTCGGAGTACTGCCGTGATAAGGCATCCGCTCTGATGTTCTTGGAGCCGGGTAGGTAGGAGACCACGTAATTAAAACGTGACAAGAACAGAGCCCATCTGGCCTGACGTGGTGTCAATCTCTTGGCCTCAGAGAGGTAGGTCAGATTCTTGTGGTCCGTCAGGATGAGAACCGGAACCACCGAGCCCTCGAGCAAGTGCCTCCATTCTTTAAGGGCCTGCACGATGGCCAATAACTCCCTGTCACCAATCTGATAGTTGCACTCCGCGGAAGACAGTTTCCGGGAGTAAAACCCACAAGGAAGCAGAGGACCCTCTGGTGTTCTACGCTGAGACAGGAGGGCGCCTACTCCCGTCTCAGACGCGTCCACCTCGAGGACAAAAGGCAACCCAGGGTTGGGATGCGACAGAATCGGAGCCGACACAAAGGCGGACTTTAGAGCCTCAAAAGCTCGGATGGCCTCGAGCGGCCAGACCTGAGGATTACTGCCCTTCCTGGTCAGATCCGTGAGAGGCTTGGCTAGCATGGAAAAGTCCCTGATGAACTTCCGATAATAATTGGCGAAGCCCAAAAAGCGCTGCAGGGCACGAAGCCCACTGGGCTGGGGCCACTGTAAGACAGCCGAAACCTTCTCAGGATCCATGGAGAACCCCTCAGCGGAAATGATGTAACCTAAGAAGGTTACCTGGGATCGGTGAAATTCGCATTTCTCAAGCTTACCGAACAGCTTGTTCTCTCGTAAGCGTTGCAACACTCGTCTGACATCCAGAATGTGGGCCTCCATGGATGCAGAATATACCAAGATGTCATCCAAATAGACCACCACACACTGCTGCAACAGGTCACGGAAAACATCGTTGATGAATTCCTGGAAGACTGCGGGCGCATTGCACAACCCAAAGGGCATAACCAAGGATTCATAATGACCGGTCCTGGTGTTAAACGCGGTCTTCCACTCATCGCCCGCCTTGATCCTTACCAGGTTATATGCCGCCCTCAGGTCGAGTTTGGTAAAGACCGTGGCCCCTTTGAGGCGATCGAACCGCTCGGAAATCAAGGGTATCGGGTAAGCGTTCTTGATCGTGATGCGATTGAGACCCCTGTAATCGATGCAAGGCCTCAACTCGCCGCCCTTCTTTTTCACAAAGAAAAATCCAGCCCCTGCCGGGGACGAGGATTTGCGAATGTGTCCGCGTGAAAGCGCCTCCCTCACGTACTCCTCCATGGCCTCATTCTCCGCTACCGACAGTGGATAGACTTTGCCACGAGGAGGAACGGCACCGGATTGTAACTCTATGGCACAATCGTATGGGCGGTGCGGAGGTAGGGCAACCGCGCGCACCTTATCGAATACATCCCGGTACTCTTCGTATTCAGGAGGCAACAGAGAGTCCGAGGAAGTACACAGCAACTTGACAGGCCCATGGATGCAACTAGCCCCACACTGCGGTGACCACGAGAGGATCTCGACCGATCTCCAATCGAAAGTCGGATTATGCTTCTGGAGCCAGGGGTACCCCAAGACCACCGAGTAGTGTGGAGACGAAATAACCTGGAGACAGACCGACTCTCTGTGAACGGCACCAATGGCTATCCCCACTGGAAGGGTCTCATGAGTCACGTGTGGCGGCAGAAGGGGTCTGCCGTCTATCGCCTCAAGAGCCAGTGGGGAACCTCGAGGCTGCAGAGGAATGGAATTGGCGGCAACGAACACTCTATCAATGAACAAACCACCAGCACCAGAGTCCACCAACGCCTGGGTCGTCACCGAGCCCCCGACCCAGGAGAGGACAACCGTGATCAGTGGTTTGTCAACACGGGAAACCGGGGACGAGGAGACTCCACCCAAGATCTGCCCCCGACAGGACCTCAGGTGCGAGCGTTCTCCCGGACGGTTCGGACATGCCAACCGAAAATGCCCACCGAGACCACAGTACATGCATCGGCCCTCGCGTCTCCGGAGTACCCTCTCCCCCTCAGACAGGCGAGCAAACCCCCGCTGCATGGGTTCACCCCCAGACAAGTCATCCCCAGGAGGCGTGGAAGGAGAGGGAGGCACGGGTGGGACAGCAAACGTAGGCGCCAATCTGTTAGGAGACCTCCGCAGGCTCTCCTTAAAGGAAGGTCTCTCCCTGAGTCTGGTGTCAATCAAAATCAGGAAAGAAATAAGAGACTCGAGCTCCACTGGTAGGTCCTTAGCTGCAACCTCATCCTTCAAGGCATCCGAGAGACCATGAGAGAAAGCAGCGACCAGAGCCTCATTATTCCAGCCCACCTCTGCTGCCAGGGTACGAAACTCAATGGCGTATTCAGCTACGGATCGTGAACCCTGTCTGATGGACATAAGGAGCCTCGCAGCAGAGGCAGCACGAGCCGGCACATCGAATACCTTCCGAAGAGAAGCAACAAAACCGGAAAACTCGGCAACCACCGGATTGTTGTTCTCCCATAAAGGGCTGGCCCAGGCCAAGGCCTTGTCCGAGAGCAGCGAGATCAAGAAGCCCACCCTTGATCTCTCAGTAGGAAAGGCATGTGGCAGCAACTCGAAGTAAATGCCCACCTGGTTAAGGAAACCTCGGCACTGAGTTGGCTCTCCCCCAAAGCGCTGTGGAAGGGGGGCAGAACCGGTCATACCCTGAAACACCACAGGCGCAGCAACAGGTGTCAGGGTAGACTCTGGCGCAACAACCGGAGCGGCAGTAGGAGCGGGCCCAGGAGCGACAACCGACCCATCGGCAACGGAAGCTAAATGAGCCGTGCGTTCAAGCAGGGTTTGCAACGCCACAGCGAACCGACCCAACAGGTGATCCTGCTGATCAAGTCTGGCAACCAGCGTAGGTAGCGAGGGTGGCCCTGTACCGTCAGAATTCATGGCTTGGTCCTAATGTCATGGAACCATGAACCAGACGTACAACAAGAGATAAGTGGAAAATAAGAAGGTTTTATTGAAGAGCAAGCCGTAAGCAAAGTCCGAACGGATGGCTAAACCGAAGCAGGGTCTTGCGGAGACAGAGGTCAGGAACCAGAAGGGTAGTCAGACGAAGCCAGGAACAGGAACCAACGGGGTAGTCAGACGAAGCCGGAATCAGGAACCAACGGGGTAGTCAGACGAAGCCGGAGTCAGGAACCAACGGGGTAGTCAGACGAGGCCAGGATCAGGAACCAGAAGCAGCAGCAGTCTTGGAAGCATGTGAACACAGGAGGACCAAGCAAGGAACTGAAGCCACAGACCTCCTATATATATGAGCTGGGCATCCAGCTCCTCCCAGTGGGAAGGAGGAGCCGCAGGGTGGGAGGCTACAAGAAAACCCAGAAACCAAGATGGCCGCCAGCACATGTCAAACGAAGGGAACAGCAAGGAGGTAAGACCATGACAGCAGGAAAGGTACATAACTTTTACTGACCACTGGGTAATCCTTCTGACGGCCGTCAAGCATGTAACCCGTGGCACCAGTGTGGATTTGGTGTTACCACCACGGATTGCATACAGGCCTGCCTCTTCTTCTCCTCCTTTTACTCCATCCTCCGTCTACTCCTCGGCTGACTCCTCCTTTTACCCTCTTCCGCTGCACCCCCCAAGCTCCCCAGAACCTATTTAATGTCCCAGGTGAGGTGTTGTCATGCTGTGCTGCGGCTGTTGTGCCTGGAAGCCAAGAGCCACACCGGTCCTTCACTGCTTTCAGCTCTGCAGTCACAGGCCAATCAGTGGCTAACCTCGCTCAATTTGACAGTTGGTAAAGTGGTGTGCGACAACGGTGCCATTCTGCTGAGCTCGCTGAAACAGGGCAAAATGGCACACGTTCTGAACTTAGTCGTGCAGCGATTCATTGCCAAATACCCCGGGGTCCAGGACGTCTTGCAACAGGCCAGGAAAATCTCTGGCCATTATGGAAGATCTTACACGGCCATGGCTCGCCTTGCTGACGTTCAGTGGCGACACCACCTGCCCGTCAGATGTCTGATTTGTGACAGCCCGACGTGATGGAACTCCACTTTTTATATGCTTAATAGGCTGCTGCAGCAGCAACGTGCTGTTAACGACTACCTGTACGAACTTTACAGCAGGACAGGTTCTGGGGAGCTTGATTTCTTTTCACCGCGCCAGTGGCTGCTCATGTGCGATGCATGCAGACTTCTGCGGCCATTTGATGAGATCACCAAACTGGTCAGTCACAGCATTACCAGCATCACAGAGGGCTGTCAGAATGCAGCATTTCCACGCCTTGCTGCGAGATGCTGCATTCTGCTGTTACGGGCCCTGGCAGAGGAATTTCCACCCACAGCGAAACAGGTGCGGGTAGCAATACTACCGCGCCTGCAAGAAGAGGGCAGTTTGAAGATGTGTTGGTCACTTCAGGTATGAGATTATTCTTGCAGCCAACCCATCGACAGCCGTCCTCCGGATCCAGCCTCGGGGAACGCCTAGACCGACAGGTGTCCGACTTCATCGGGTTAATGGCCGATGTGGACGCTCTGAGAAGCATGGAACCCCTTGACTACTGGGTGTGCAGGCTTGACCTGTGACCAGAGCTGGCACAATTTGCCATGGAACTCTTGGCTTGCCCCTCGTCGAGTGTCCTGTCCGAAAGGACGTTCAGCGCAGCAGGGGGATGGTGACCGATAAGCGCACTCGCCTAGCTCACGACAGTGTGGACTACCTCACATTTCTAAAAATGAATGAGGCATGGATCTCGGAGGAATTTAACACCTATGACGACCACGTGTAATTGAATTTCCTCATGCCAGCCCACACATATCCGCCACCACCCAGAACAAAGAATGGTCCTTGTCTTATGTATATACAGCGGCATAAAAGGCCTTTTCTGTCAGGTGAATGCCTAATTTTTGGAGCCTCTACTCCAGTGGCCTACAGTAAAATTGTTATCCAGTGACCACCTAATGTACCTCCAGCCACATAATTACTTGTTCTTTTCTGTCAGGTGAATGCCTAATTTTTGGGGCCTGTACTCCACTGGCCTAAAGTAAAATTGATTTTAGGTAAAAAAATCAATGAACTTGGGTCAATAATGGCATCTGAGAATGTAGATTTAGTGGCTGTTACGGAGACATGGTTTAATGAAAGAAATGACTGGGACATAACCATACCAGGGTACTCTTTATACAGAAGAGACAGAGAGGGCAAGAAAGGAGGAGGAGTGGCCCTGTATGTGAAAGATAGCATTAAATCTAACCTAATACAAGTTGGTGAGGCCAACATAGAGTCAGTTTGGGTTACGTTGCAGTTTGCTAATCATGCAGTAACTCGTGTAGGTGTGATATATAGACCACCTGGTCAAGTTAAAGAACTAGATGATCTACTAGTTGAAGAAATAGCTAAAATGACAATGAAAGGAGAAGTTATCATTATGGGAGATTTCAATCTTCCAGATATAAACTGGAAAACCAAAATAGCAAGTTCTACCAGGAGTACAGATATTCTAAATTCCCTACTGGGGTTATCCCTACAACAAATGGTTGAGGAGCCAACCCGGAGGGAGGCCATTTTGGATTTGATATTCACAAATGGGGATTCGGTATATGATGTCATTGTAGGCGAAACCTTGGGATCTAGTGATCACCAGTCAGTGTGGTTTAATATAAGAACTGTGAAAGAGTCCCACCACACAAAAACAAAAGTTTTAGATTTTAGAAAAACAGACTTTTCAAAAATGAAATTAGTCATAAATGAGTCCTTATCAGACTGGAACGGATTACATGGAGTCCAGGAGAAATGGGACTACTTAAAAGGTGCATTATTGAAGGCAACAGAAAATTGCATTAGACTTGTCAGTAAAAGCAAAAAAAGGAAGAGACCACTGTGGTACTCGGCAGAAGTGGCCCAAATCATTAAAAATAAAAAGCTAGCATTTTGTAATTATAAAAAAACCAGAGCAATGAAGATAAGGAAATCTACAAGATTAGGCAGAAAGAGGCCAAGCAAGTTATAAGAACTTCTAAAGCTCAGGCAGAAGAAAAACTAGCTCAGTCTATGAAAAAAGGGGATAAGACATTCTTCAGATATATAAATGAAAAAAGGAAATTAAAACAAGGAATAACTAAATTAAAAATAAAGGACGGAAGGTATGTAGAAGAGAATAAAGGGCTAGCCGACTGCCTTAATGAATACTTCTGTTCAGTTTTTACAAAAGAAAAAGGAGAAGGACCTCCACTAGAAAGGATGACTATTAAATCGTTTGATGCATGTGTCTTTACAGAGGAAGATGTTCTAAGTTTGCTGTCTAAAGTGAAGACAAATAAGTCACAGGGGCCTGATGAGATACACCCAAAATTATTAAAAGAGCTTAGTGGTGAGCTGGCAAAACCGTTAACAGATTTATTTAACCAATCATTAGTAACAGGAGTCGTCCCGGAAGATTGGAAATTGGCAAATGTCGTGCCCATTCACAAGAAAGGTAGTAGGGAGGAATCGAGCAACTATAGACCAGTGAGTCTGACATCAATAGTAGGCAAATTAATGGAAACCCTATTAAAGGATAGGATTGTGGAACATCTAAAATCCCATGGATTGCAAGATGAAAAACAGCATGGGTTTACTTCAGGGAGATCATGTCAAACAAATCTTATAGATTTTTTTGACTGGGTGACTAAAATAATAGACGGTGGAGGTGCAGTAGACATCGCATATCTAGATTTTAGTAAGGCTTTTGACACTGTCCCACATAGAAGACTTATCAATAAACTGCAGTCATTGAGCATGGACTCCCATATTGTTGAGTGGATTAGGCAGTGGCTGAGTGACAGACAACAGAGGGTTGTAGTCAATGGAGAACATTCAAAACAAGGTCATGTTACCAGTGGGATTCCACAGGGATCTGTACTGGGACCAATTTTGTTTAATATCTTCATAAGTGATATTGCAAAAGGCCTCGATGGTAAGGTTTGTCTTTTTGCTGATGACACAAAGATATGTAACAGGGTTGATGTTCCTGGAGGGAAACGCCAAATGGAAAAGGATTTAGGAAAACTAGAAGAATGGTCAGAACTCTGGCAACTGAAATGTAATGTGGATATGTGCAAGATAATGCACCTGGGGCGTAAAAACCCAAGGGCAGAATATAGAATATTCGACACAGTCCTGACCTCAGTATCTGAGGAAAGGGATTTAGGAGTAATTATTTCAGAAGACTTAAAGGTGGGAAGACAATGTAATAAAGCAGCACGAAATGCCAGCAGAATGCTTGGATGTATAGGGAGAGGTATAAGCAGTAGACAGAGGGAGGCGCTCATGCCGCTGTACAGATCACTAGTGAGACCTCATCTGGAGTATTGTGCGCAGTACTGGAGACCATATCTCCAGAAGGATATAGATACTCTAGAGAGAGTTCAGAGAAGAGCTACTAAACTGGTCCATGGATTGCAGGATAAAACTTACCAGGAAAGATTAAAGGACCTTAACATGTATAGCTTGGAAGAAAGAAGAGACAGAGGGGATATGATAGAAACTGCTAAATACATAAAGGGAATCAACTCGGTAAAGGAGGAGAGAATATTTAAAAGAAGAAAAACTACCACAAGAGGACACAGTTTTAAATTAGAGGGGCAAAGGTTTAAAAGTAATATAAGGAAGTATTACTTTACTGAGAGAGTAGTGGATGCATGGAATAGCCTTCCTGCAGAAGTGGTAGCTGCAAATACAGTGGAGGAGTTCAAGCATGCATGGGATAGGCATAAGGCTATCCTTCATATAAGATAGGGCCAGGGACTATTCATAGTATTCAATATATTGGGCAGACTAGATGGGCCAAATGGTTCTTATCTGACGACACATTCTATGTTTCTATGTTTCTATGTTACCCAGTGACCATCTAATATACCTTCTGCCCAGGGCCATCTTTAATATTGATTGGACCCTGGGCAAAAATTTACTTGGGCCCCCTGGATCCCACCTTCCCACACCTTAGCAGGCAATCACGCCCTCCACCACAACACACACAAAAAATCCACACATCTGGTAGAGTCCAGTGAATGACTGTAAATACTTCCAGGTCTGAAGACTCCAGCGGCTCAGGATCAGTGCTCTGGGCAGCTGGGCTCAGGCTGGAAGTGGGCACCGCTCTGCAGGAAGGAGACCAGGGCTCGGCTCACCCTAGTGTTACAGTGCACCCAGGCACCCCACAGTATGCAGTATAGCACCCTATAGTATACAGCACCACACAGTATGCAGTATAGCACCCCACACTATACAGTACCCCACAGTATATAGTAGAGCAGTATAGCAGCCCACAGTATACAGAACCCCACAGTATACAACACCTCACAGTATAGCACCTCACCGTATACAGCACCCCAAACTATACACGATACAGCCCCCCACACTATACAGTACAGCAGTATAGCACTCCACACTATACAGCACCCACAGTATACAGTATACAGACCCCCACAGTATACAGTACAGCAGTATAGCACTCCACAGTATACAGCCCCCCACACTATACAGGCCCCCCACACTATACAGCCCCCCCCCCACACTATACAGGCCCCCCACAGTATACAGGCCCCCACAGTATACAGCCCCCCACAGTACACAGGCCCCCACAGTATATAGCCCCCCACAGTATACAGGCCCCCACACAGTATACAGACCCCCGCACAGTATACAGACCCCACACAGTATACAGGCCCCCCACACAGTATACATCCCCCTCCACACTATACAGGCCCCCATCAGTATACAGCCCCCCCCCACAGTATACAGCCCCCCCCCACAGTACACGGGCCCCTCCCACAGTATACAGGCCCCCCCCCCCACAGTATACAGACCCCCCCACAGTATACAGCCCCCACACAGTATACAGCCCCCCACAGTATACAGGCCCCCCACAGTATACAGTCCCACACAGTATACAGGCCCCCCACAATATACAGGACCCCACTATACAGTAGTTTACAGTATATTAACATAACAGCCCCTGTCACCTTTTTCTGATGTAATCTTCACACAAAAAAGCTCCACAGTTAACTTCTGTAACACTCCTGGTAGGACCTGTGATGACCTCATAGCCATGTGACCAGTAATATTGCTAGGTTACTGGTCACATGGTGATGATGTCATCTAAAGGTCCTAGATCACAGCTCTAACACAGTACGATGCCTGGACTCAGTGCTGGCAGGCATGGCAGCACCCCCTGTGTAGCTGACAGCCTGACACCCAGGGCAGTGGCTAGCAGGGCTCAAGAGGCAGCTGCCTTGGGCCCCCCATATGCAACTGGGCCCGGGGCAGCTGCCCCTTTTGCCCCTTGGTAAAGACGGCCCTGCTTCTGCCACATACCGTAATCACTTGTTCTTTTCTGTCGAAGGAAAGCCAAATTTTTGGGGCCGGTACTCTCGTGACCTAAAATAAAAAAAATGTAGGCTCCAGCAGGGCACATTTTTGAGAGTTTCCCTTTAGGCTACATGCACACGTTCAGGATTCATGTGCGGAGAATCCGCACTGAAATCCGCAGGTGTTCTCAGGCAAATCTGTGCGGTCAATCCGCATTAATTGGTGCGGATTTGCTTGCGGATTTGGTGCGGATTCGGTGCGGATTTTCCGCATGCGGATTTCACTAAGGGAATTAAGAAAATCCGGTCAGGAAAAAAAAAAATTATTGACATGTCGCGGATTTTAAAATCCGCACCGCAGGTCAAAATCCGCGCGGAAAAAATCTGCATCGTGTGCATTGAGAATTTGAAATTCTCATAGAATACAATGTACATGACCTACGGTGCGGATTTTCCGCACGCAAATCTGCGCGGAAAATCCGCACGCAATCCTGATCGTGTGCAGGGGGCCTAAAGACGCATAAAAATGGCCCCTGATTAAAATACATATTTGTTGTGGGAATTTTTGCCATTGACCCCCCTCTGGTATATCACTGTCCATGTTGTGGGACTATGTGTGCACTTCTAGTAAGTATTTGGTGGCTGCAAAAGTTTTTCAGGTCACTGCACCTCTGATAATGAAGTTCTATCGGCAGAAAAGGCTTCAATTTAGCTGCAGAATCGGACTCCACTGATTAGATAAAGGGTTGTCTTCTCTGATGAGTCATGCTTTCTGCTTCATTGAACAGATGGACCTTGGCTTGTCAGGAGAGAAACATCAGAGAACAGACAGTCTGCAACCATTGCTAGAAGAACACAAGATGGTGGGTGCAGCGTTATGGTCTGGGGGAGGTTTTCGTGGCGTTCTCTGGACCACTCATCCATGTAGAAGGCACTCTCAACCGATTTGGGTATGAATCCATCCTTGCAGATCGCGTACATCCATACATGCTGATTGTCTTCCTTGGTACACATGAGATTGTCCAGCAGGACAATGTGACAAGTCGCATGGCTAGAAATGTCCGACATTGGTTGGAAGAGCATGACCAAGGTTTGAACCCAATCGAGCATCTGTAGGACCACCTCGATGGTCGTGTTCTCTCTATAGATCCCCCCCCCCGCACCCTCCAGCAGATGTGAGATGCACTGCAGTCAGCATGGCTCCAGAGACCTGTGACAACCTACCAGGACCTTATTGACTCCCAGTTCGTCCAGCTGCTGTCCGTGCTGCACGTGGTGGTTACTCTGGATATTAGCTGCTGGTCATAATAATTTGTTTTGACTGTGTATATGGCAGACATTTCTCCTACTGTCCCAATTATGTGAACAGGGCTTGTAGGAAACAAAATGTGCTTGCGGCAGAAATAACCAGATTCTGGTTTTCTGCAACAAATTTGAAGAATGTAAATTCCACCATTATGATGTTCTCCTTACCCCCCAAAGAGCTTAGACACAGACTTCCATGATAAAACTCAGTCTGCTTGCAGCCACCACTAGGGGGAGCTCAGGAACTTACTGAAGACAGAGTAGAATGAGGCAATGAGAGCTATGTGCAGTCAGCTCCTCAGCTCTAGGGGCCCATCTTATGTCTGTGGTTGGAAAAACTCATTACAGACCAGTAAAGCAGCGACCGGGAAGGTAAATTCTACAGATACGGTGAGGAATGTTCCACGATTACCAGTAAAGAAACAATGGCAAGAAACAACCAGTACAGACCAGTGACCAGTAACCGCCTGCGTCTCCAGTAATTACTATGAAATGGAGATAAATGTGACACAATGAGACCATTAGGGAATATCTCTGCTCTAGCCAATGAATGGAAGCCCAACACTATAGGATGGGAATCCCCCTCCCCATGTCATGTGATCACCAGCTAATTATATCTCATTATCCTTCATTATTTCTGACACCCTGACAATAGTGTCTATGATTTCTTCATGAGTTCTTGAAAAGACTGACCGCCATCTGCGCGAAAAACCCATTCTTAAAGGGGCAGAAAAGATAAAGAAAATTAATGTAAATTTTTATCATGACATCATGAATCCTGTTCTGACACAAGCACAATCCAAAGTGTGATCTTTACTTTTTATAAGTGTCTGCTATGCAGTGGCGTGCCTGAGGTGGCACCCGGGGCGGGTCCTTTCTCTGGCATATCCCCCCCACACCAATACGTAAAAAAAATATACACCACTTCACAGTAGTATTGCCCTCATTGTACAGCCTTCACAGTAGGTTTGTCCACACTATGCCCCCTTACAGTAGTTATCCCTCTCTGTGCCCCCTTGACAGTTGTAATGCCCTCCCTGTGCCCCTTCACAGTAGTTATGCCCTCACTGTGCCCCCATAACAGTAATAATGCCCTCTGTGCCCCTTCACAGTCGTAATGACCTCTGTGCCCCTTCACAGTAGTATGCCCTCTGTGCCCCCTTCATAGTAGTAATGTCCATTGTGCCCCCTTCACAGTAGTAATGCCCTCTGTGCCCCCTTCACAGTAGTTATGCCCTCACTGTGCCCCCATAACAGTAATAATGCCCTCTGTGCCCCTTCACAGTCGTAATGACCTCTGTGCCCCTTCACAGTAGTATGCCCTCTGTGCCCCCTTCATAGTAGTAATGTCCATTGTGCCCCCTTCTCAGTAGTAATGACCACTGTGCCCCCTTCATAGTAATATTGCCCATTGTGCCCCCTCAATAGTAGTAATGCCCATTGTGCCCCCTCCATAGTAGTAATGCCCCTTGTGCCCCCTCCATAGTAGTAATGCCCATTGTGCCCCCCCATAGTAGTAATGACCACTGTGCCCCCTTCTCAGTAGTAATGACCACTGTGCCCCCTTCATAGTAATATTGCCCATTGTGCCCCCTCCATAGTAGTAATGCCCATTGTGCCCCCTCCATAGTAGTAATGCCCATTGTGCCCCCTCCATAGTAGTAATGTCCATTGTGCCCCCTTCTCAGTAGTAATGACCACTGTGCCCCCTTCATAGTAATATTGCCCATTGTGCCCCCTCAATAGTAGTAATGCCCATTGTGCCCCCTCCATAGTAGTAATGCCCCTTGTGCCCCCTCCATAGTAGTAATGCCCATTGTGCCCCCCCATAGTAGTAATGACCACTGTGCCCCCTTCTCAGTAGTAATGACCACTGTGCCCCCTTCATAGTAATATTGCCCATTGTGCCCCCTCCATAGTAGTAATGCCCATTGTGCCCCCTCCATAGTAGTAATGCCCATTGTGCCCCCTCCATAGTAGTAATGCCCATTGTGCCCCCTCCATAGTAGTAATGCCCATTGTGCCCCCTCCATAGTAGTAATGACCATTGTGCCCCCTCCATAGTAGTAATGCCCATTGTGCCCCCTCCATAGTAGTAATGCCCATTGTGCCCCCTCCATAGTAGTAATGCCCATTGTGCCCCCTCCATAGTAGTAATGACCATTGTGCCCCCTCCATAGTAGTAATGACCATTGTGCCCCTCCATAGTAGTAATGACCATTGTGCCCCCTTAATAGCAGTAATATCCATTTTGCCCCCTTAACCATTAGGATACCGGAGTTTTTTCGTTTCAGCGTTTCATTTTTCTTCCCTATCTTCCGTGAGCCATAACTTATTTTTCCGTTCCCATAGCTGTATGAGGGCTTATTTTTTGCAGGACAAGTTTTACATTCTAATGCCACCATTTATTATGGCATCCAATGTAGTGGGAAATGGGGGAAAAAAAAAATCAGTTTTACGGGTTTTGTTCGCACAGCATTTCATTTGCGGCAAAGCTGACCTGTGCCCTTCATTCCATGGGTCAGTACGATTACAAAGATGCCACATACTGTATATATAGGTTTTTATGTCTAAATAGTGTAAAAGTAAATTTAAACTGAATAACTTTTTTATAGTTATATCATATTTTGCGGGACAATCTGTAGTTTTTATTGATACCATTTCGGTGTGCGTATGACTTTTTGATCGCTTTTTAAAAAATTTGGGGGATAAGAGAAGCGATGACAAAATAGCAAATTGGCCATTTTAACCCTTTTTCCGTTACGCCATTTGCCGTATTAGAAAAATATTTTTATATTTTAATAGTACGGGTGTCTTCGGTCGCTGTGATACCCATGATGCTTATATTTTTTGTTATTTATGTATTTATTTTTTTATTCTACGGAAAAGGGGGTGATTTAAACTTTTATTTTTTTATATATTTTAAAGTTTTTTTTAATATTTTAAAATGATTTTGAAGCTTGTATTTGAGCCTGAAAAATCCCTTTTTTTTTTTTATTCTGAACAATCATGGATTTTTTACATCCCTTAATTGTTCAAAATTGCTCATTTCTTATGTTGGCCACCTGCTGGCCAAAATAAAAATTGCAGCTTAAATACCCTGGGTCTCTTCAGCGAGACCCAGCGCATTAATATCAATTACCGACATGCTCATGGGCCGCAGAGGATGCCGGTAAGAAGCCCGGAAGCGCAAGCTTCTGGATTTTTCACCCTTTAGATGCCATGATCACGTCATTTAAAGGCTTTAATGCCGGCAATAACGCCCCCTCGCTCATGCAGCCATGTTTGCACTTCACTCCAGCGCCGTACATGTAGGGCGCTGGTAGCGAAAGGGTTAATAGTAGTAATTCCCTCTGGGCCCCTTTGTAGCAGTAATGCCCACTCCATAGCAGAAATGCCCATTGTGCCTCCTTCACAGTAGTAAAGCTCTCTGTGCCCCCTCTGTGTTAAAAAAATAAATAAAATAAAAATCAGTAACTACTCACCTTGTCCCGTTCCTGAAGCTCACATACCTCTCTTCTCTGCAGCACTGTGTGGGAGGAGCTTAGACAGATTCCTGGGCTGCAGGCTCCGCCCACACAAGTCGGCAGCGTGATCTCTGCCTGCAGGCTGAATGGTGGAGCAGAAGGATGGAGGAGGGAAGGAGCGCTGGGAGCTGAGCAGCTCCAGCAATGGGCGCTTCCATCTGTATTGATGTAAACGCTCATTGCTTTTGACAGCCTCCCCCCAACCTTAGCACGCCACTGCTTCTACATAAGGCCTCATGCACACGACAGTATTTTTTCACGGTCTGCAAAAACGGGGTCCGTAGGTCCGTGATCCGTGACCGTTTTTTCGTCCGTGGGTCTTCCTTGATTTTTGGAGGATCCACGGACATGAAAAAAAAGTCGTTTTGGTGTCCGACTGGCCGTGCGGAGCCAAACGGATCCGTCCTGAATTACAATGCAAGTCAATAGGGACGGATCCGTTTGACGTTGACACAATATGGTGCCATTTCAAACGGATCCGTCCCCCATTGACTTTCAATGTAAAGTCAGGAGTCCCTTTTATACCATCGGATCAGAGTTTTCTCCAATCCGATGGTATATTTTAACTTGAAGCGTCCCCATCACCATGGGAACGCCTCTATGTTAGAATATACTGTCGGATATGAGTTAGATCGTGAAAACTCATTTCCGACAGTATATTCTAACACAGAGGCGTTCCCATGGTGATGGGGATGCTTCTAGTTAGAATATACTACAAACTGTGTACATGACTGCCCCCTGCTGCCTGGCAGCCCCTGATCTCTTACAGGGGGCCGTGATCTGCACAATTAACCCCTCAGGTGCCGCACCTGAAGGGGTTAATTGTACTATCATATCCCCCTGTAAGAGATCAGGGCTGCCAGGCAGCAGGGGGCAGACCCCCCCCCCTCCCCAGTTTGAATATCATTGGTGGCCAGTGCGGCCCCCCCTCCCTCCCTCTATTGTAATAATAGGTTGGTGGCACAGTGTGCCCCCCCCCGGCCCCCCGCCCCCCCCCCTTCCTCCCTCTATTGTAATAATTTGTTGGTGGCCAGTGTGCGCCCCCCCGCCCCCCCCTTCCTCCCTGCATTGTAATAATTCGTTGGTGGCACAGTGTGCGCCCCCCCCGGCCCCCCCTTCCTCCCTCTATTGTAATAATTCGTTGGTGGCCAGTGTGCGCCCCCCCGCCCCCCCCTTCCTCCCTGTATTGTAATAATTCGTTGGTGGCACAGTGTGCGCCCCCATCGGCCCCCCTCCCTCTTTAGCAGTAACAACATTGGTGGCCAGTGTGCGGCATCCCACCCCCCCCCCCCCCCCCCCCCGAAGCTACTGCAGCCCTGGTTGCCATGGTTACTTAGCAATAGTACAATAGTAGAAGATTCATACTTACCTGCTGGCTGCTGCGATGTCTGTGTCCGGCCGGGAGCTCCACCTACTGGTAAGTGACAGTTCATTTAGCAATGTGCCGCACAGACCTGTCACTTACCAGTAGGTGGAGCTCCCGGCCGGACACGAACATCGCAGCTGCCAACAGGTAAGTATAAATCTTCTACTATTGTACTATTGCTAAGTAACCATGGCAACCAGGACTGCAGTAGCGTCCTGGTTGCCATGGTTACCAATCGGAGCCCCAGCGATTAAACTGGGACTCCGATCGGAACTCCAATGATGGGAGGCCGCACACTGGCCACCAATGTTGTTAATGCTATAGAGGGAGGGGGCCGATGGGGGGCGCACACTGTGCCACCAACGAATTATTGCAATAGAGGGAGGAAGAGGGGGACGGGGGAGGGGGGGCGCACACTGTGCCACCAACGAATTATTACAATAGAGGGAGGAAGGGGGGGGCCCGCACTGGCCACCAATGATATTCAAACTGGGGAGGGGGGGGGTCTGCCCCCTGCTGCCTGGCAGCCCTGATCTCTTACAGGGGGATATGATAGTACAATTAACCCCTTCAGGTGCCGCACCTGAAGGGGTTAATTGTGCTGATCACGGCCCCCTGTAAGAGATCGGGTGCTGCCAGGCAGCAGGGGGCAGTCATGTACACAGTTTTTCAGTATATTCTAACCTGAAGCGTCCCCATCACCATGGGAACGCCTCTGTGTTAGAATATACTGTTGGATATGAGTTTTCACGAAGTGAAAACTCAGCTCTGAAAAAGCTTTTATGCAGACGGATCCGTCTGTATGAAAGTAACCTACGGCCACGGATCACGGACACGGATGCCAATCTTGTGTGCATCCGTGTTCTTTCACGGACCCATTGACTTGAATGGGTCCGTGAACCGTTGTCCGTCAAAAAAATAGGACAGGTCCTATTTTTTTGACGGACAGGATACACGGATCATGGTCTCGGCTGCAAAACGGAGCATTTTCCGATTTTTCCACGGACCCATTGAAAGTCAATGGGTCCGCGAAAAAAACTGAAAACGGCACAACGGACACGGATGCACACAACGGTCGTGTGCATGAGGCCTAAGTCTCAGGAGGAAGCCGTCTTGTCTCCTCCTCCTTCTACTTCCTCCAGTGCTAAAGCGAGGAAAAGGGGTGGGGTTTAGGTGGCTGTGGGAAGCAGAAACGGTTCCCACTGCCTAAAGAGATATAAATATCCAAACCCGCCCCTTTTGTTAGGCTCCTCCCTCACTGTTATTTGCGACATTGATTCATCTTTCCGATTTACAAAGCATTAACGTGTCCTCATCTGGAATATGCAGTTCAGCTCTAGACACGGGTTCAGACAGAGGATGTACTAAATCTGTCTAGAAGAGTCATTGAGCTGATCAGGGGCCCAGAGGATCCTAGTGATGAAGGAAGAGGAGACATCTATGGGGCAAATGATAAATCTGTAAGTATATATATATATCCAGTATAGAAAATACATATAATAAGAAGTTCTTCACTGGAAAGTCCCTTAAAAAGACAATGGCGCAGGATTCAGTCTCCAGTGTTGGAAAGGCTTCTTCACTGTAAGAGCAGAGACACTGACTCATGGCACTCCGGGGTCCTCTCCTTCCACTGACTGAGAATCAACGCGTTTACCGTCACTTTGCTGCAACGTTGTACCACGTACTGACTTCTAGCTGAGCTTGTGCTTATACAGAACAGCCAAACTGATGAAGCAGAGCTGCAGTGTACAGCATGGGGACAGACTTCCTCCCAACCTCTGCACTTTGATTGGACAGGACCAGGCAGTGTAAACGTCATCACACCTGGCCCTGTTAATAAAGTGCAGAGAACGAGGCAGCCGCAGAGAGAGCAGAGCCTCTAGGTGTAATGGTAACGCCCCCGTTGCTCCTAGAGGCTCATTTGCATATAATAAAACATAATATTTCTCAGCAATGCGGGCACATAGGAACACGGGACCAACACAGCTGCCTTCACAGCCCTGGACCTCACATGGATCCAGAGATCTCCCTATTCACTGCTCCATTTGCTCTGTTAGATTATCTTCAGCCTGGCAACCCAGGGGGCGTGTCCTTTCTGCAGCAGCTCAGGGACGTGTCCTTTCTGCAGCAGCTCAGGGGCGTGTCCTTTCTGCAGCATCTCAGGGGGCGTGTCCTTTCTGCAGCAGCCCAGGGGGACGTGTCCTTTCTGCAGCAGCTCAGGGGGCGTGTCCTTTCTGCAGCAGCTGGGGGGCGTGTCCTTTCTGCAGCAGCTCAGGGGGCGTGTCCTTTCTGCAGCAGCTCTCTTCCTGTAAGCTGCAACAGAACATATGGCCGGTGACAGTTGAAGATTTAAACTGAAATAAGGAAAAGATCTACAGTAAGGAAAATAATAAGCAGCAGGTGGCGCTATACACAAACATTTTATCAAATAATTCTGTGGCTATGTGAGATTTTTTAATTACATGCAATTACCCAAATATTCTGAGCCAGGTGATTGTTTGAAAAAAATTTTTTATATGTTTTGCAACACAACCCCTTCAAAGGGGCTTTCCAGGATTTTAATATTGATGACCTATACTCAGGGGTCCTCCAGCCACCACCTTCCCGCTCCGTTCTCGATCTGGGTTTCCGAAGTGGGTCCCGCACCTGGCAGACAATGGGGGTATACCCTAGCGATATGCCCCCATTATCTCAGATGAGAAAACCCCTTCTGGTCTGAGACCTCGGTCAAAGTTATCTGAACGCCTGAATCTCCTTGGGTTCTCAGACTTTTGCAAAGTTCTCCTTTCCTTTTTTTTCACTCTAAAATTGTACAAAACCAAAATAATCCACTGATATTGCTTAAAATGTGTGTTATATCTTGAACTTTATCCCTTTTGGAGATCATTTCATCTTCAACCTGCCTAATTGTTCACAGTAACAGTCATTTTGACCAGGGGTGCCCAGACTTTTGCATGTCACTGTAGAAAATAAACATTTACGAGAGGAACATAAACCATTAAAGGGGTTGTCTCACTTCGGCAAGTGGCATTTATCATGTAGAGGAAGTTAGTACAAGGCACTTACTAATGTATTGTGATTCTCCATATTGCCTCCTTTGCTGGCTGGATTCATTTTTCCATCACATTATACACTTCCTGTTTCCATGGTTACGACCACCCTGCATTCCAGCACCGGTGGTCGTGCTCGCACACTATAGGAAAAAGCGTCAGCCTCACTAGTGGCCGGGACTGCGGGAGCGCACATAGGCTGTTGCTTTTTCCTATTGTGTGCAAGCACGGCCACCGGTGCTGGAATGCAGGGTGGTCGTAACCATGGAAACAAGATGTGTATAATGTGATGGAAAAATGAATCCAGCCAGCAAAGGAAGCAATATGGATAATTACAATACATTAGTAAGTGCCTTGTATTCACTTTCTCTACATGATAAATGCTACTTGCTGAAGTCAGACGACCCCTTTAAGCTTTTCAGAGCACCCCTTACTACATTCATTACGCCCCAACATCCGCAAGCATGAAGCATCTGATTAGCCTTTTTGCGTATTTTAAGTGCCATGTCAAATACATACACGGATGGACGAAATTCCAGTTCGGAAGCTTTGATTCCTCCATATAGGAAGATGTGGCCTGAAATAGGGAGCGCCACTGTCTCATAGGAAATATGGCTTCGTAATAGGACATTAGAAAATGCTCGCGAAGCGAATCTACACAAATGTGCGATTTCCGTGCGTGAATGTGTCCGAATAAAGTCAATCGCTGCAGGAAAAAGACAAACCCTCGTCCTACAGTAAAGCAGAACCCGAGAGCTGCAGATTTCTACAACTTGTGTAACTGATACTTTGTAACAAGCCTCTTAAAGGGGCAGATACTTTCTTCCCTTTTTTTTTTTCTTTCTTTCTGCGAGAAAATGCTAAATTCCTCCACCCCCCATCTAAAAAGCGTCCAGTGCCAAGGTAACCAAGCTACGCAGGAGGAGCCGGGCCGGTGCCTGTGATTGGGAGTCTGAGTCAATAGAGGAGGATGTGGAGGGCTCATTATTACCTCCTGCCAAGACTGCTCGGGCTCACACCGCACCGCAGGGACGCGCAGCTCTGAGGGCCCCGCGACATGTCCGAGGCCGAGAGCAGGGTCCTGCAGCTGGCCACCAGAGGCGAGTGGATCACCCTGGAGCAGACGCTGAAAGGGATCGACAAAGGCCATCTAGGAGCCTCCGAAAGCGACCCAGTGGGTGACGTCCTTTTCTCTTCATTATACAGAATATAACGATCATTGCGATCATTTATACCTCTTTTTTTTGTAGTTGCTATTTATGCAATTTTCCACCCAGGCAGCAGCTCAAATAAATGACTAGAGGGCTATTATTTATGCAGCGGGTCTGCAATACACGGGCACCCGCATCACGGATGCAGAATGGGTCCGCAACGGAGGCATGGAACGCCGCGGAGCGCTTCCGTGGGGGTTTCTGTCTGCGCCTCCGCACAGCAAAAAAGGTAGTGCACGCAGTACTTTTTGTGGTGCGGACAGACCACGGACCTATTCGAGTCGAATGAGTCTGGATCCGTCTGGATGGTGCCCGTGCATTAGGGTCCCGATCGACGGCCGCGTGCGTGAGTCCTAAGACTCTAATCACTAAGCAGAACCGCTAGGGTGTTAGTATTTATGCAATTCTCTTATGTTGTTTCCTTAAAGTAATTTTTCAATCTAATGGGTGGCCTAAATAACACAATCATGCAATGTCTGAAAAGTGCTACCATAATGTGCTAATATAATACATCCATAT